>NC_134355.1:327855599-328155599 GCF_048569485.1 Anomaloglossus baeobatrachus | reverse complement strand
TTAAGCACCCTCATGTAGTATACAGCCGCCATATAGCACAGTGCAGACCCAGATAGCATTAGACACCCTCATGTAGTATACAGCCCACAAATAGCACAGTGCAGACCCAGATAACATTAGGCACCCTCATGTAGTATACAGCCTGTATATAGCACAATGCAGACCCAAATAGCATTAGGCATCCTCATGTAGTATACAGCCACCATATAGCACAGTGCAGACCCAGATAACATTAGAAACCCTCATGTAGTATACAACCTGTATATAGTACAATGCAGACCCAGATAGCATTAGGCACCCTCAAGTAGTATACAGCCTGTATATAGCACAGTGCAGACCCAGATAGCATTAGGCACCCTCATGTAGTATACAGCCTGAATATAGTACAATGCATACAATGCAGACCCTGATAGCATTAGGCACCTTCATGTATACAGCCTGTATATAGTGCAATGCAGACCCATATAGCATTAGGCATCCTCATGTAGTATACAGCCCCCGTATCATTTAATGCACCTCCATGGTCATCTGACCACCACGATTACATACATACTCACTTTTCCTCGTTCCCCTGCTGCTCCGGTCTCCACTGCTGTCGCTCTGACCTCGCTGCAGGTGCGCAGTTGTGACGTCACCACGCTCCGCTGCAGAGCTGTCAGAGCGCCGACAATCAGACACAGCGGGGAGAATGATGAGACAGGGAGCGCGCCGCTCCGTCACTCATCATTGCTTTCAATTGTATCGGCACCTGCGATGACGATACAATTGAAAGTGCAATCCTCGGCGGGGGTGGGGAAGAGGTCGGTGACAGCGCTGGCACCAGGCCCCCCTGCCACTGCGAATGGCCCCCCCCGGCAGCCCAGGGCCCCGGCATTTGACCGGATTTGCCGTGTGCTCACGCCGGCCCTGGTTATACCTTTCAACAACTCTGTGCTTTTTGTCATCTACAGAAATTAGTTTCAGCAGAGCCTGCTGCCGCTTCATCAATGCAGTGCTTACAGCTTGCAACTGATATGGGCGATATACTCTGAGATGACAATTCGAAGATGGAGGAGGAGGGGGTGCAGGAACTCATCTAGGAGGTAGAGGAACCCTGATGGAACTAGGACCCACAATCCTCAGCGTTGGTAGCACATGTGCCATCTCAGGGTCTAACTCTGTCCGGACCTCCACAAGGTTCACCTAGTGTGCTGTCAGGGAAATGTAGCATTCCTGGTCAAAAGCACTTGTCCAGGCATCGGTCAATAAGGCCCCTTTCACACATCAGTTTTTTGCCATCAGTCACAATCCTTTGGCTCGACGGATCCGTCGCAGATTGTGGAAAAATAGATGCGACGGATCCGCTGAAAAAACGGATCCGTCGCATTAGTTTTTTTCAACCCAACAGTGTTTTTACACCTCATCTGGGTGTGACGCCCTGGGCAAGCCAGGGGTCACAGGTCACAACATCACATGCACCCCACATTCCCGGCAGGTACATCTAGGCTAACCTAAAATCCTTGTTGCCTTCCTCCAGGGGCTGATGTCCACACCAGGGGGTGGGCCAGGCGGTTGGCTCCGCCCACCGAGGCGGGAGAACCAGGCAGTGAAGTTAGGGAAGTGAAAGTAGAAGGAAGTGAAGTGGTAGTGGAGCAAAGGAGAGGAGCTTGTAAGAGGAGTAAAGAAGTAAAAAGAAACAGTTAAGCAAGCCTGAAGTTGGTCCGGGTGTGTGCCCTGGACTGAGACAGCAAGGTCAGCAGACGGCGGTGATAGTCTGCAGGGGGACTGCTTGGAGGTTGCTGGAAGGATCGCGGACGGGTGGTGACCCGGCGGTACCGGAGCAGTATACGAAGAACAGTCAGCACCAGGGCAGGGGCCTTTCGGATCCCGGCAAGGCTAGGAGTCGCCATAATTTGCCAAATTCGTCAGTGAAGGGGACCTCTGTCTCCTAACAACCAAGTCCCGATTGAAGGCAACAGTCCGACCGTTAAGGGGAGACGCCGTCACCGCCAAGGCACCAGTTCCCAGGGCCAGCGCCTGCGGGCAAGAGAGGGGCTCCTCCGGCCCATATCCAAGCCAGGGAGCGGGTACCCGGTGGGAACCCATCGTACCAAGAGACTTTACATAGGTGCAGGAAGAGACCGTCACCGCTAACTGCAGGGAACAGCAGCACCGTAACCGTCCGAGGGACCCGTCCAACCAGCCGTTTGTTTACCGAGAACTGTGTCGTGTTTACTGGCTGAGTGAGTACCTCCGTGCCGTGCGGCACAGCGCTGCCCCTGCGCCCCTGCACCTCCACAGGCCCCATACCCGCCTGTCCACCATACCAACCCCATCACTGGGCCCCGGGATCACCAAAACCCCTACCCACGGAGGGGCAAATCAACAACTGGCTGCTCCATACCATCACTCCCGGGCTCCCCAGACAGAGCAGCGGTGGTGTCCACTTAATCACCACAACCGTGGGTGGCGTCACGGACAATAAACTATCCCAAAACCCAATCCCCTTTCACTCACGGGCGAGGAGCGCCGCTCAAGTCCCCGGGATCCGGCCCATTGCTCGAGCTACCGAGCAGCAGCAGCAGCAGGCCGCAGCAGCCGCAGCGGCAGCCGGACCCGAGCAGTGGGAGAGCGCGGCGTCCCCTCCTCCGCCCGCGACAACTTGGCGTCACGAACAGGATCTTACCGCTCTGCCATTGGGTAGAGGTGCGCCTTGTGACCGCCGGAGGTATCCGGCCGGAAAATTTCAGAAGTCGCCATCTTTGGCGCGAAAAGTTCCCCTTGAGCGTCTTCTCGAGTAGTAGAGGCGCGAAGGCCAAAACCCCGCCCCAATAGAGGAGGGGCCGGAAAGAGGCTAAGGGGGACGGAAACAAGATGTCTGCGCCCGACGGAGCCGCTGGAGGAGCGGTGGTCGCAGCCGCAGTGGCACCCGCGGATGGGAATGGGCCTGCCCAGGTCCCGGTCGCGCTGGCGGGAGGTGCCGCGGCCCCCGTGCTCGCTCAGGTGATGCCGTTCTCCTTGCCCTATGCGCCCGGAGCTACCTGGCTACCGCAGTATGACGGGAAACCTGATGCTTTACAGGTCTTCCGGAAAAAGCTTAACCCGTTGCTAGAACTGTACCCCCTGACCGATAAGGAACGTGCGGCGGTAGTGCTGGGCCAGTTAACCGGTGCGGCTGAGCAGGAGGCGGAGACCTGGGCCGAGGGGGACCGGCTCTCTGTAGCCACCATCTTTGAGAAGCTACAGACTGCCTTTGAAACCCGGACTGAAGCTGAACTGAGGATGCAGTTTTACCAGTGCCGGCAACGGGCTGTGGATAGCATTCGGGTCTATGCTTTACGTCTGCAAACCGCCCTCCGCACGCTAAAGCGGGTGAATCCTATCAATGAGGCGGACAGCAACAAGAAGTTAGTAGAGCAATTTGTGCAGGGGATGAGATCCCCTGAGGATCGCAAACAACTCCGGCTCTGGGCCCTAGAACACCCTGATGTGAATTTGCCGTGTTAAAGGAACAGGCCATTAAAGCACTACAGCCCCCAGCTTCAGAAATCTTGGAGCCAGCCCCGTGGCCCATTGAGACGGCCCCCGTTGTGGTGGCCCCTGCCCTACCAACCTCTCCAATACCTACAGCCCCAAGCAGCACGATGGAGGAACTGGCAGCCCAGGTCCGTCGCATGGACGGAGACCTCGCCAAGATTCTTGCTGCACTCCAACCTTTGACCAGATCTCAGCCTTCAGCACAGATACAGCTTGCCGACAGCCCTGAGGATGTCCCCTGGATGCAGCGGAGAAGTGCTAACAACCCGCGGAGCAGACCTCCAACCTGCTACAAGTGCCGTAAGCCTGGGCATTACTTCCGACAGTGCCCGTTAAACGAGCAACCCCTGGGGCCCCGGGCCAATCCTCAGGAGTAGAACCCCGTGGCCCCCCAGACTGGCGGGACCGGTATATCGGGGCCCTGCCCATCATCCCCGTGGCTGTGGACGGCATACCGGTGATGGCTCTCTTGGACACTGGATCACAGGTAACCACCATGCCATACACATTGTACCAGCGGTATTGGGGGATAGATGAGCTGGCACCCCCAGATACTAGTATAACGCTAATTGCAGCTAATGGACTCCCATTGACCCAAGTGGGGTATAAACAGGTGGCTATGACAGTGGGGCAAGCTGAACTGCAACACCAGGGTATGATTGTGATCATGAATGAACCCAGTGATCATAACCCGAAGATAGTGCTAGGAACCAATGTGATGGAGCACTGTATGGGTGATGTGTTGGCCCTACTGCAACAGCTGGCCGCCACGGCGGCGGGGAGCCGACAGAGAGCTGTACAGCGTGAGATCCGAGCCTTGATGTACCGCCAGCATGTAAACTCAACAGGAGGAGAGATTGGTAGAGTGAGAGTGATGGATGTTGCTCCGTTGATTGTGCCCCCTAGGAGTGAGATGATGATTTGGTGTAGGGCAGCAGTAGGGCCTCAGGGGCGTGACTACCCTGCCATGATGGAGCCCATACCCTCCGAGCACTGGCCCACTGTAATGGCCGCCCGAGGGGTGGTAGACGTAAAGAAGGGGAGAGTGCCCGTGAGTGTGCTGAACTGTGGGGAGGAAGAAGTCAGGCTTCCCCGGTATGCCACCATTGCCAAGCTGCTCACCCTGGATCCCCACACAATCCACGAAGCCATTCCCTCAGTCTCCCCACCTACTACCAGCACTCCCCCGCCTCAAGGGGAGGTAAATGAGTGGCACCAACAGCTACACGTGGGCACTGATGATACCGCTACACATCACAAAGCAGGGGTATACAGGGTGGTGCGGGAGTATGAACAGGTTTTCAGCAAACATCCACTAGACTTTGGGCAGATCAAAGGGGTCCAACACCACATCCCCACTGGTGAACACCCCCCTATCAAAGAGAGGTACAGGCCTATTCCCCCTGCACATTACCAGTGTGCCAAAGATATGTTGGGGAATATGAAGGAGGCAGGGGTTATTCGGGACAGCTGTAGTCCCTGGGCCGCTCCGTTGGTACTGGTCAAGAAGAAGGATCGTACCATGCGGATGTGTGTGGACTACCGGAAGATTAATCAGATAACACATAAAGATGCCTACCCACTTCCCCGTATTGAAGAGTCTTTGGCCGCACTGAGAACCGCAAATTACTTCTCTACCCTTGACCTCACCAGTGGGTACTGGCAAGTGGCAGTGGCCCCGGAAGACCGGGAGAAAACCGCCTTCACCACCCCAATGGGGCTCTGTGAATTCAATAGTATGCCGTTTGGGCTGTGCAATGTCCCTGGAACCTTCCAATGGCTGATGGAGTGCTGTCTGGGACATCTGAACTTCGAGACCGTCCTGTTATACCTGGATGATGTGATTGTGTACTCTCAGACGTATGAAGCCCATCTGGAGCACCTAGCTGAGGTGTTCGCGTCCCTTGCCAAATACGGGATGAAGTTGAAGCCCTCCAAGTGCCACCTGCTGAAACCCAGAGCGCAGTACCTGGGGCATGTGGTGAGTGCGGAAGGTGTCGCCCCCGACCCTGAGAAGATCACTGCCATCCGGGACTGGCCAAGACCAACCACCGTGAGGGAAGTAAGGCAGTTTTTGGGTCTGGTGGGATACTACCGGCGCTTCATCAAGGGGTACACGAAGATGGCTGCTCCCATGCAAGACCTCCTCGTGGGACAGACCAAAGGTGGTAGACCCATCGGAGCCCCACTGGTGTGGGAGGACAGGCATGAGGAATCCTTCCGTCAGCTGAAAGCGGCCTTGACTGGAGAAGAGGTCCTAGCGTACCCTGACTACGGCTGCCCATTCATCCTCTACACAGACGCCAGCAATGTGGGTTTGGGGGCAGTCCTGTCCCAGGTCCAGGAAGGAAAGGAAAAGGTGATTGCCTATGCTAGTCGAAAACTCCGGCCGACTGAAAGGAATCCTGAGAACTACAGCTCCTTCAAGCTCGAGCTCCTGGCACTGGTGTGGGCTATCACCGAGCGGTTGCGCCACTACTTTGCCGCAGCAAAGTTCACCGCTTTCACGGATAACAATCCGTTGACTCACCTGGACACGGCCAAGCTGGGCGCGTTGGAGCAGCGGTGGGTGGCCAGACTAGCCAACTATGACTTCACCATCAAATACAGGGCCGGTCGTGTCAACATTAATGCTGATGCCCTCTCTCGGATGCCCCACTTGTCAGAAGGTGGGTGCGAGGATGATGACCTCGAGGAGATCGAGTTGCCTGCATTCCACCGGCCACCAACTGAGAAGGTACATGTCCACCAACAACGGGTGAACCTGGATCCGCTGCCCAGTCAGGAGTGGCAGGAAGCTCAAAATCAGGCGCCCGCTGTCCGCCTAGTCAACACCCTGGTGGAGCAAGGCGCTGCTGGGATGGACCCTGCCGCCCCAGCTGAAGCCCAACGCTTGTGGAGGGAACGGACCCGGCTGTGTCTACATCAGGGGAGGTTGTACCGTGAGCTGATCAACCCGAAGACCCATGAGAAAATCCGCCAGTTGGTTATTCCCCAAGCTGATGTACCCACTGTTCTGCAGGCATACCATGATGATGGTTCCACTTCGGGTGGAAGAAGCTGGAGATGCTGTTGAGGGAGCGGTTTCTTTTGGAGTGGGATGCGGGAGTCTGTGGAGGCCTGGTGTCGAGAGTGCGGTCCTTGTACGTTGAGGAGGAAGGATGAAGCCAGCCAGAAGGCTCCCCTACGCCCGATCGTTACACACCAACCGCTGGAGCTGGTCGCCTTGGACCATGTAAAGCTCACCCCCAGCCGAAGTGGGTACACTTACGCTCTGACCATAGTAGATCATTACTCCCGGTTCATGGTGGTTGTCCCGGTCAAGGACTTAACCGGCCGTACCGCCGCTAGAGCGTTCCAAGCTTACTTCTGTCGACCCCATGGATACCCTGAGAAGGTGCTTACCGACCAAGGTCCAGCCTTTGAGGCGGAGGTGTTCCATGAGTTCTGTCAGCTGTACGGCTGCAAGAAGATCCGGACCACACCTTACCATGCCCAGACCAACGGTATGTGTGAGAAGATGAACCATCTGGTCCTTGGCCTCCTCAAAACGTTGCCGTTGGAGGAGCGGAACCTGTGGCCGGAGAAGCTGCCTGACTTGGTTGATATGTACAACAATATCCCGTCTAGCTCAACGAAGTGCACCCCAGCGTATTTGATGAGGGCTCGGCCTGGCCGACTGCCGGTGGACCTGGAAATGGGACTGGAAGCCCCAGAGACACTCCCCTCAACGGCTGAATGGGACACCCGGCGGAGGGTGCAGTACCGACAGATTCAGGAGTATGTGGAGAAGAACCTAAGTCGGAGTCGAGAACAACAGGAGCAGCGCTTCAATCAAAAAGTGTCTGCGTGCCCTTTCCAGCCTGGAGATGTGGTGTTAAAGCGGAAGAGGAAAACCCACAAGCTGGATGATCAATGGGAACAAATCCCATACGTCATCCAACCCACAGGATGGGAAGATGGAAAGGCCTACCAGATCAGTCGTGACCAAGGGGGCACCTTGGCCACGGTTTCCCGGGACCATCTGAAAAGGTGCCCACCAGCATTAAGGGCGATGGCTGAAGTACCAGCTCCTCCACCAGCAGAGAAGGCAAAAGAGGTGATCCACACTGTGATGGGTGACTTCCCAGCAGACTGGCCTACACAGAACGGCGCGGTGATTCTTCCAGTGATACTGTTCCCACAACCTGTGGATGAAGAAGTGGTGGAAGCGGTCAACCGTGAGCCAGAACCAGTGCCAGTGCCCAGGGATGAGCCTGTGCTCAGCTCCCCTATGCCTCCGCCTGCCCCACACGATAGCCGGGAGGAGGAACCGATTGTTCCCTCTGCCCCACTGCCTAGCCCCACTGACACCGGACCCCGGAGGTCCACCCGTCCCAACGTAGGTAGGCCCCCACTTAGGTACAGGGAAACCGTTCTTTAACCCCTTCACGACCATGGACGGAAAGATCCGTCCTTGTGCCCTGGGCCTTAACGACCAAGGACGGATCTTTCCGTCATGGCGGAATCGCGGCACCGGAGCCTCCGGTGACTGCAATATGTTAACATAAACCGCAGATTCGGGGAGGAGGGGACCTGTTCCTGACCTTAGGAGGGGTGGTGCCTCCTCCCCGGACCTACGGAGGCTGTGATTGGCTGACGAACGCCGCTCAACCAATCACAGCCACTGTAATGTTCCAGCCATTTAAAATGACTGAAACATTGAAATCCAGCCCTGGCCAGTGCAGCTGTAGCACTGGCCATTGGCTGGAGCTGGGTGACCTCACTGGATCACCCTCCCCCAGCTCCAGTAGCTCTGATTGGAGAGATCGGCCTTGTGACCGATTTCTCCAATCACAGTGGACCTGTTGCCGGTGACCGCCCCCATCAGCTTCACTTGTCATCCCTGCAGCACGCCAGCACAGTGAGTGTACACAGTGCAATGGCAGGGCGACAAGCTCCGGTCCCATGCTGTTATGAGACCGGAGCATGGGACCCGGAAGTTGCCGCGCTGCCATTGCACTGTATGAAACCGGCCTCCCGATCCGCCGCCGCGATCTGCCACCCGCACCCCCACCCCTCGTATCTGCTGCCCGCACCCTCACCCCCACACCTCCCGATCCGCCGCCGCTGCTGCCCTCCGCCGCGATCTGCCACCCGCACCCCCACCCCTCGTATCTGCTGCCCGCACCCTCACCCCCACACCTCCCGATCCGCCGCCGCTGCTGTCCTCCGCCGCGATCTGCCACACGCACCCCCACTCCTCGTATCTGCTGCCCGCACACTCATCCCCACACCTCCCGATCCGCCGCCGCTGCTGCCCTCCGCTGCGATCTGCCACCCGCACCCCCACCCCTCGTATCTGCTGCCCGCACACTCACCCGCACACCTCCCAATCCGCCGCTGCCCTCCTCCGCGATCTGCCACCCGCACCCCCACCCCTCGTATCTGCTGCCCGCACCCTCACCCCCACACCTCCCGATCCGCCGCCGCTGCTGCCCTCCGCCGCGATCTGCCACCCGCACCCCCACCCCTTGTATCTGCTGCCCGCACACTCACCCCCACACCTCCCGATCCGCCGCCGCTGCTGCCCTCCGCCGCAATCTGCCACCCGCACCCCCACCCCTCGTATCTGCTGCCCGCACACTCACCCGCACACCTCCCGATCCGCCGCTGCCCTCTGCCGCGATCTGCCACCCGCACCCCCACCCCTCGTATCTGCTGCCCGCACCCTCACCCCCACACCTCCTGATCCGCCGCCGCTGCTGCCCTCCGCCGCGATCTACCACCCGCATCCCCACCCCTCGTATCTGCTGCCCGCACCCTCACCCCCACACCTCCCGATCTGCCGCCGCCGCCCTCCATCTGCTACAGTGCCACCGGTCCCCCCCGATCTGCTGCCCGGCCCCTTTCCCTCGTGATCGGCTGCTCGTCCCCTCACCGCCGTGATGTGCGCTCCCTCCCCTGTCACCGCCGTGATGTGCGCTCCCTCCCCTGTCACCGCCGTGATGTGCGCTCCCTCCCCTGTCACCGCCGTGATGTGCGCTCCCTCCCCTGTCACCGCCGTGATGTGCGCTCCCTCCCCTGTCACCGCCGTGATGTGCGCTCCCTCCCCTGTCACCGCCGTGATGTGCGCTCCCTCCCCTGTCACCGCCGTGATGTGCGCTCCCTCCCCTGTCACCGCCGTGATGTGCGCTCCCTCCCCTGTCACCGCCGTGATGTGCGCTCCCTCCCCTGTCACCGCCGTGATGTGCGCTCCCTCACCTGTCACCCCGTGATGTGTGCTCCCTCACCTGTCACCGCCGTGATCTGTGCTCCCTCCCCTGTCACCCCGTGATGTGTGCTCCCTCACCTGTCACCCCGTGATGTGTGCTCCCTCACCTGTCACCCCGTGATGTGTGCTCCCTCACCTGTCACCCCGTGATCTGTGCTCCCTCACCTGTCACCCCGTGATCTGTGCTCCCTCACCTGTCACCCCGTGATCTGTGCTCCCTCACCTGTCACCCCGTGATGTGTGCTCCCTCACCTGTCACCGCGTGATCTGTGCTCCCTCCCCTGTCACCCCGAGATGTGTGCTCCCTCACCTGTCACCCCGTGATGTGTGCTCCCTCACCTGTCACCCCGTGATGTGTGCTCTCTCACCTGTCACCCCGTCATGTGTGCTCCCTCACCTGTCACCCCGTGATGTGTGCTCCCTCACCTGTCACCCCGTGATCTGTGCTCCCTCACCTGTCACCCCGTGATGTGTGCTCCCTCACCTGTCACCCCGTGATGTGTGCTCCCTCACCTGTCACCCCGTGATGTGTGCTCCCTCACCTGTCACCCCGTGATGTGTGCTCCCTCACCTGTCACCCCGTGATCTGTGGTCCCTCACCTGTCACCCCGTGATCTGTGCTCCCTCACCTGTCACCCCGTGATCTGTGCTCCCTCACCTCTCACCCCCGTGATCTGTGCTCTGCTCACCTGTCTCCTCCGTGATCTGCGCTGCGCTCCCTCCCCCACCTCTCACCCTCCCCGATCTGCTGCCTCCTTCATCTCCTGTGATCCAGCTGCCTAGATCCATCCTGTAGGGTAACTATCCCCAATCTCACCTCCCACTCCCCTTCCCACCCATCCCCCCCATCCCCCCCTCCCCCATCCTCTGCCGCTCCTGCATCCACTGCGCCCTTTCCCATCCGCCCCCACCCTATCCCAGCCGCCGTCTCACAATCACAGATGCTCCCTTTATATCCCGCTGCCCCCCATCTGCTGCCGCCCCATCTGCCGCCCCCCCATCTGCCGCTGGTTTTTTTTCTATGTCATGGGGGTCTAGTTTCCAAAATGGGGTTACATGTGGGGGAGCTCCACTGTTTCGGCACCTCAGGGGGTCTCCAAACGCAACATGGAATACGCTAATTATCCCAGACAATTTTGCGTTTGAAACGTCAAATGACGCTCCTTGCCTTCCGAGCCCTGCTGTGCGCCCATACATTTGATTTCCACCACATATGAGGTATCTGCGTACTCAGGAGAAATTGCACAATACATTTTATGGAGCAATTTTTCCTGATATACTTGTGAAAAAACAAGCTACCTGGTTGAAGTAACAATTTTGTGTTAAAAAAATTTTTTTTTATTTTCACGGCTCAACTCTATTAACTTTTGTGAAGCCCCCAGAGGCTCAAAGTGCTCAATAAACATCTAGATAAATTCCATGAGGGGTCTAGTTTCCAAAATGGGTTCACATGTGGGGGAGCTCTACTGTTTCGGCACCTCAGGGGGTCTCCAAATGCAACATGGAATACGCTAATTATCCCAGACAATTTTGCGTTTGAAACGTCAAATGACGCTCCTTGCCTTCCGAGCCCTGCTGTGCGCCCAAACATTTTATTTCCACCACATATGAGGTGTCTGTGTACTCAGGAGAAATTGCACAATACATTTTATGGTGCAATTTTTCCTGATACCCTTGTGAAAAAAAAGCTACCTGGTTGAAGTAACAATTTTGTGGTAAAAAAGTTTTTTTTTATTTTCACAGCTCAACTCAATTAACTTTTGTGAAGCCCCCAGAGGCTCAAAGTGCTCAATAAACATCTAGATAAATTCCATGAGGGGTCTAGTTTCCAAAATGGGGTCACATGTGGGGGAGCTCTACTGTTTCGGCACCTCAGGGGCTCTCCAAACGCAACATGGTGCGGCTAACTATTCCAGCTAATTTTCTGTTCAAAAAAGTCAAATGGCGCTCCTTCCCTTCCGAGTCCTGCCGTGCACCCAAACAGTGGTTTTTCGTCACATATGAGCAGGGCCGGCGTCAGCACCCGGCAAACCCGGGCAAATGCCGGGGCCCTGGAGAGCCGGGGGGGCCCACTCGGCCTCGTCAGTTCTCCTGTCCCTTGGCCGGGGCCCACTCGCCTTTACAGTTCTGCGGTCCCCGGCCGAGTTCCGGGGACCGCAGTCCTCGGCAGCAATCTGCGGCGCCGTCACTTTAAGGCGCGCAGACATCCTGGTTTGAATTTCATCTGTGGGCGGAGCTACCGCCTTCTCAGTCCCACAGATGAAGGAGGCGAGCTTCTGTCCGGCGCTGTGTGGGCCCCCTCTCCACCGTGACCTAATCGGGTAAGTGCCCTCCCCGCCTCCCCATTATGGGCCCCGGTGAGCTGCTTCTAACCCCCCAGATGTATGCCCTGGCCCCTGCCAATCCCCCCCGCCGATTCCGCGGGTGCTGTACCCGCCGAGCCGCGGGTGTGGGCCCCACCGAGCCGCGGGTGCTGTCGCCGCCGAGCCGCGGGTGTGGGCCCCGCCGAGCCGCGGGTGCTGTCGCCGCCGAGCCGCGGGTGTGGGCCCCGCCGAGCCGCGGGTGCTGTCGCCGCCGAGCCGCGGGTGTGGGCCCCGCCGAGCCGCGGGTGTGGGCCCCGCCGAGCCGCGGGTGTGGGCCCCGCCGAGCCGCGGGTGCTGCTGCGGGTGCTGTACTGCCGAGCCGCGGGTGTGGGCCCCGCCGAGCCGCGGGTGCTGCTGCGGGTGCTGTACTGCCGAGCCGCGGGTGTGGGCCCCGCCGAGCCGCGGGTGCTGCCGCGGGTGCTGTCCCCGCCGAGCCGCGGGTGTGGGCCCCACAGAGCAGCAGAGTTGTGTGCATTTGTCTGAATGTAGCAGAGTTGTGTGTGTTTGTCTGTATGTAGCAGAGTTGTATGTGTTTGTCTGTATGTAGTAGAGTTGTATGTGTTTGTCTGTATGTAGCAGAGTTGTATGTGTTTGTCTGTATGTAGCAGAGTTGTATGTGTTTGTCTGTATGTAGCAGAGTTGTATGTGTTTGTCTGTATGTAGCAGAGTTGTGTGTGTTTGTCTGTATGTAGCAGAGTTGTGTGTGTTTGTATGTAGCAGAGTTGTATGTGTTTGTCTGTATGTAGTAGAGTTGTATGTGTTTGTCTGTATGTAGCAGAGTTGTATGTGTTTGTCTGTATGTAGCAGAGTTGTATGTGTTTGTCCGTATGTAGCAGAGTTGTATGTGTTTGTCTGTATGTAGTAGAGTTGTATGTGTTTGTCTGTATGTAGCAGAGTTGTATGTGTTTGTCTGTATGTAGCAGAGTTGTATGTGTTTGTCTGTATGTAGCAGAGTTGTATGTGTTTGTCTGTATGTAGTAGAGTTGTATGTGTTTGTCTGTATGTAGCAGAGTTGTATGTGTTTGTCTGTATGTAGCAGAGTTGTATGTGTTTGTCTGTATGTAGCAGAGTTGTATGTGTTTGTCTGTATGTAGCAGAGTTGTGTGTGTTTGTCTGTATGTAGCAGAGTTGTGTGTGTTTGTATGTAGCAGAGTTGTATGTGTTTGTCTGTATGTAGTAGAGTTGTATGTGTTTGTCTGTATGTAGCAGAGTTGTATGTGTTTGTCTGTATGTAGCAGAGTTGTATGTGTTTGTCTGTATGTAGTAGAGTTGTGTGTGTTTGTCTGTATGTAGCAGAGTTGTGTATGTGTTTGTCTGTATGTAGCAGAGTTGTGTATGTGTTTGTCTGTATGTAGCAGAGTTGTGTATGTGTTTGTCTGTATGTAGCAGAGTTGTGTATGTGTTTGTCTGTATGTAGCAGAGTTGTGTGTGTTTGTCTGTATGTAGCAGAGTTGTGTATGTGTTTGTCTGTATGTAGCAGAGTTGTGTATGTGTTTGTCTGTATGTAGCAGAGTTGTATGTGTTTGTATGTAGCAGAGTTGTGTGTTTGTCTGTATGTAGTAGAGTTGTGTGTGTTTGTCTGTATGTAGTAGAGTTGTATGTGTTTGTCTGTATGTAGCAGAGTTGTATGTGTTTGTCTGTATGTAGCAGAGTTGTATGTGTTTGTCTGTATGTAGCAGAGTTGTGTGTGTTTGTCTGTTTGTAGCAGAGTTGTGTGTGTTTGTCTGTATGTAGCAGAGTTGTGTGTGTTTGTCTGTATGTAGCAGAGTTGTGTGTGTTTGTCTGTCTGTATGTAGCAGACTTGTGTGTGTGTGTGTGTGTGTGTGTGTGTCTGTCTGTATGCAGCAGACTTGTGTTTGTGTGTGTGTGTGTCTGTCTGTAAGTGTATATGACTGTATAGATTTGTCTGTTTATATGTATTTTTGTGAGTTTGTCTTTAAATATGTATATGTACGTGTTCGTATCGGTGTCTGTGTGTGGATGGGGCCCACTGGGACTCTTCCGCCCGGGGCCCACAAAAACCTGGAGCCGGCCCTGCATATGAGGTATCTGCGTGTTCAGTAGAAATTGCCCAACAAATTTTGGGGGTTCATTTAATCCTGCTACCTATGTGAATATGCAATATTTGAGGCTAAATTAACATTTTTGTTGCAAAAAGTAAAATGTTCATTTTTTCCTTCCACATTGCTTTAGTTACTGTGAAGCACCTGAAGGGTTAATAACCTTCTTGAATGTGGTTTTGAGTAGCCTGAGGGGTGCCGTTTTTGGAATGGTGTCATTTTTGGGTGTTTTGTGTCATGTAGACCTTTCAAAATCGCTTCAAATGTGATGTGGTCCCTAAAAAAAGTGGCTTTGTAAATTTTGTTGTAAAAATGAGAAATTGCTCATAAACTTTGAACCCCTATAACTTCCTTAAATTTTATTTTTTTTTCCACAAAATTGTTCTGATGTAAAGTAGACATGTGGGAAATGTTATTTATTAATTATTTTGTGTCATATGTCTCGTTGGTTTTAGAGCATAAAAATTCAAAGTTTGAAAATTACAAAATTTTCAAAATTTTCGCGAAATTTCCGTTTTTTTCACAAAGAAATGCAAAAAATATCGGCCTAAATTTACCACTAACATGAAGCCCAATATGTCATGAAAAAACAATCTCAGAATCACCGGGATCCGCTGAAGCGTTCCAGAGTTATAACCTCATAAAGTGACACTGGTCAGAATTGCAAAAAATGGCCTGGTCTTTAGGGTCAAAATAGGCTTGGGGCTGAAGGGATTAAAAGGGGGGGGGGAGAGAAAACAGGTGTGTTTTAAGTGTGTTTGTTTGAAAGTTCTGCAGAATAATGATAAGAGAAATTGATTACCGAACAGTCACCTGATTCAACCGTGATTTGGAAACCGGCCGTTGCCGCCACCGTTGTCCCCGTGGGGACTGTTTGAAAAGGTTGCATAGAGAACTTTCTATGGACAAGCCTGTGAACTTGCAGGGCAACCACAGACGCTAGTGGCTTGTAAATAAGTTGTGTTACCGTTACCGTTTCCGCAATTACCGCCTCCGGAGAGGCAGGTTGGAGGGAGGGCCCACAGCAGAGCAGGCTGAGGCCCAGCCACCACAGGAACCGGTGGCTACCCTCTGGAGGGGAAGGACAGATCCCGCTTGGGTAACTTGTGCTGGACTAGGGTCAAGGGGTGCTGCCTGGGTTTTAGGGGCAGCATCAGGGCCAGGTTACTTGGGTGGGAGAGAGCGGAGACCGTAACCGTTAACCGTTTTAATGTTTGCAACGTTTAAGCACTGAACCTCCCGATGTGGGATGATGTCATAACTTGTATATATGTTACCGTTTTTTCTATTTTACAGAAAAACAAAAGGAAAATAAAACCGGTGTTGGACGGGTAGCCCGAGGACGGTCTGTGTTTTGCTAAGGGGGAATGTGACGCCCTGGGCAAGCCAGGGGTCACAGGTCACAACATCACATGCACCCCACATTCCCGGCAGGTACATCTAGGCTAACCTAAAATCCTTGTTGCCTTCCTCCAGGGGCTGATGTCCACACCAGGGGGTGGGCCAGGCGGTCGGCTCCGCCCACCGAGGAGTTCACAGCCCTGGAGGCGGGATAACCAGGCAGTGAAGTTAGCGAAGTGAAAGTAGAAGGAAGTGAAGTGGTAGTGGAGCAAAGGAGAGGAGCTTGTAAGAGGTGTAAAGAAGTAAAAAGAAACAGTTAAGCAAGCCTGAAGTTGGTCCGGGTGTGTGCCCCGGACTGAGACAGCAAGGTCAGCAGACGGCGGTGATAGTCTGCAGGGGGACTGCTTGGAGGTTGCTGGAAGGACCGTGGACGGGTGGTGACCCGGCGGTACCGGAGCAGTATACGAAGAACAGTCAGCACCAGGGCAGGGGCCTTTCGGATCCTGGCAAGGCTAGGAGTCGCCATAATTTGCCAAATTCGTCAGTGAAGGGGACCTCTGTCTCCTAACAACCAAGTCCCGATTGAAGGCAACAGTCCGACCGTTAAGGGGAGACACCGCCACCGCCAAGGCACCAGTTCCCAGGGCCAGCGCCTGCGGGCAAGAGAGGGGCTCCTCCGGCCCATATCCAAGCCGGGGAGCGGGTACCCGGTGGGAACCCATCGCTACCAAGAGACTTTACATAGGTGCAGGAAGAGACCGTCACCGCTAACTGCAGGGAACAGCAGCACCGTAACCGTCCGTGGGACCCGTCCAACCAGCCGTTTGTTTACCGAGAACTGTGTCGTGTTTACTGGCTGAGTGAGTACCTCCGTGCCGTGCGGCACAGCGCTGCCCCTGCGCCCCTGCACCTCCACAGGCCCCATACCCGCCTGTCCACCATACCAACCCCATCACTGGGCCCCTGGATCACCAAAACCCCTACCCACGGAGGGGCAAATCAACAACTGGCTGCTCCATACCATCACTCCCGGGCTCCCCAGACAGAGCAGCGGTGGTGTCCACTTAATCACCACAACCGTGGGTGGCGTCACGGACAATAATCTATCCCAAAACCCAATCCCCTTTCACTCACGGGCGAGGAGCGCCGCTCGAGTCCCCGGGATCCGGCCCATCGCTCGAGCCACCAAGCAGCAGCAGCAGCAGGCCGCAGCAGCCGCAGCGGCAGCCGGACCCGAGCAGTGGGAGAGCGCGGCGTCCCCTCCTCCGCCCGCGACATGAGCATGCTCAGTTAAAAAAAACGGAACCGTCGCCAGATTTTGTCATTTGACGGATTACAACACATCCGTCACTGTCAGTTTTTTCGACGTACACAAAAAACGTTTCTGTGGACATCGTCTCCGTCCGACGGACAAACATTGTTTAATGGATCCGTCAAATGATGGATTAAATGTGAGGCCATCCATCGCTAATGCAAGTCAATGAGAAAAAAAACGGATCCAGCGGCATCAGTCGCTGGATCCGATTTTTTCAAAATTCAACAGATTGTGACTGATGGCAAAAAACTGATATGTGAAAGGGGTCTAAGTGGACCTTCCCAGTAACTGCATTGGTCATGACATGGGTGATGTTATGGGACACATGCTGGTGCAAGGCAGGGACGGCACACAGTGAAAAATAGCTGGGAACTGAGTACCAAGGGATGGCTTTCTAAAAATTACCACCTGATGGCTCTCCAAAATTTAATAGTGAGGACCGCTTGATGGCCTTCCAAAATTTTTGAGGGAGGGCCGCCTGATGACACTCTAAAAATTTGTAGAGAGGGCCGAATGATGATCCTGTTTATATGGTGGAGGAGGAGGACAAGAAAAATAAACTATGAACCATACACCCTTTTTTGAGTGGAAAGGGATTCATGGGAATACACCAGAAAAAAAAGGAACGCCTAACCCTTGAGCTGGGGACATGCCATATGTCCGGGGAACAATTGTCTGCCTTCTCCCTCTGGCCACTCCATTGCCTCTTCCTGCGAGTTGCAGTGCTCCTGATCCCACCACCTCTGCACTGCTGTCCTCACTATGCATGGCACCTTGCCAGGTTGGGCGTGTGACTTCATCATCTTCCACTTCCGCACTCTGGTCGTCCTCCTGACTTGTTGACTTAACAACATCCCTTGAAGACAACGGTCTCCTCGTCATCGACTGCTAGAGACACTAATTGCTGTTGCACACCATTGTCTTCTTCTAACTGTGGCTGCTCAAATATTTAGGCATCAATATACATGTTCTCCTCATGTCATTCTTGAAACTTGCAAGGCGAGAGGCCAGAATGCATAAATGGAAATGTAAAGACTCGTTCCTCACACTGTCCAAGTGTGGGATCACTTGTCTCCTGCGACTCGCCTTGGTGGGAGGAAGAAGGAACAGGTTCAGGACTATGTGGTCCAGTCTCTTGATTACTGAGAGTGGACGGTGTGAAGGCTAGGATGGTGCTGGAAAACACCCTGGAAGCATTATCTGCCATCCAACTGATCATCTGTTTGCACTGTTCTGGATTCAAGACTGTGGTCTCACACACCTCTGCAAAGTGATACAGGAAGCTAGGTCATGTAAATGACCGTGTTTGTTGTGCTGCCACCAGCAAACTGTATGGTTTTATTTTTGAAAATAAAAAATGTAGTCCTGAAAAATATTTTTTTCTTGAGGGCCGCCTTATTGCACTCTAAAATATATGCCTGATGGCCCTCCAAAATTTAAGAATGAGGTCCGCTTGATGACCATCCAAACTTTATGAATGAGGGCCGCCTGATGGCCCTCCAAATGTGGAGCAATTTTTGCAGGATAACCCTGTTGATATAGTGTAGGAGGAGGAGGACATGAAAAAAAACTTAAACCATATACCCTTTTTGGGGTAGGGAGAGGTGCATGGGAATACATCAGAAAAAAAGAACAATTTTGATGTGGCTTTATGTTCCGCTGCTGTCATCTCCTGGCGTTGAAATGTCAGGGCCAATCAAGACCTTGTTCATTTTGAAAACAGTCAGCCTGTCAGCATTTTTATCATCCATGCATAGAAGAAGAAATCAGCAATGGTGAGTGCCTCTTCCTTCTTCTACGCATGGACAATTTATTGAATGATGGCCTAATTACTAGCGTGCACCCCTTGCCGCATTCCACGGAGCACCAGAGCGGACCCCTTCAGAAAGCATCTGACAAGGTAATACCTGATGGTGCAGGATCATATTTTTCTGTTGCTTCTCTGTCAGCATTTTTAGTTGAGCAGTTTTTATGTCCCTGGGGGCACTAAAAACTCGCTCTGACAAACTGCTAGCTACTAGGTAGGCCAGCACTTCCATGGCGTAGAGAAGAGGTTCCCAACTCCAGTCCTCAAGGCACACCAACAGTGCATGTTTTCAGGATTTCCTTAGTATTGCACAGGTGATAATTTAATCACCTGCAAAGGTGCTGAATCCAACACCCATGCAATGCTAAAGAAATCCTGAAAACATGCACTGTTGGTGTGCCTTGAGGACTGGAGTTGGGAACCTCTGGCGTAGAGGGACAGTTCATGTCATGTGTCCAGCTTGGATACCAAATAGTTGTATTTGTGGTTGTTATACACAAGTACAAACAAGATGGGAATGTCCAGCCATCATACCGCTCAGCAAAGACATGGGTTTTGTGTACCAGAGATGAATGAGTGTGAACAAAATCAAAAGACCTTGTGAAAATGATGGTGGAAGCTGGTAAAATTGTGTAATTATCCACAGTGAAACGAGTACTGTGTCAACATGGGTTGAAAGGCCACTCTGCCATTAAGAAGCCATTACTCCAAAAGAAACATAAAAAAGCCAGATTAATGTTTGCAAATGCACACAGGAACAAAGACCTTAATTTTTGGAGACATGTTCTGTGGTCTGACGAAACTAAAGTTGAACTGTTTGTTCATAATGACCATACATTTGGAGGAAAAAGGGAAAAGCTTTGATGCTTAAGAACACCATCCCAACTGTGAAACACGGGGGTGGCAGCATCATGTTCTGGGGTTGTTTTGTTGCAGGAGGGACTGGTGCACTTCACAAACACAAAATAGATGGTATGATAAGGAAAGAAGATTATGTGGCAACACTGAAGCAACATCTCAAAAAATGAGCCAGGAACTTAAAGCATGGGTGGATATGGGTCTTCCAAATGTACAATAACCCGAAGCAAACTGGTTACAAAGTGGCTTAAGGATAACAAAGTCAATGTTTTGGAGTGGCCATCAGAAAGCCATGTTCTCAATCCTATTGAAAATTTATGGACAAAGCTGCAAAGGCAGGGGCGAGCAAGGCAGCCTACAAACATGGCTCAGGTACACTCGTTCTGTCAGGAGGAATGAGCTCAAATTCCTACCAACTATTGTGAGAAGCTTGTGGAAGGATATCTGATTTGACCCAAGTCATACAGTTTAAGGGCAATGGTATCAAATACTAATGAAATGTATGTAAACTTTTGACTTTGCAGAAAGTAATACAAATGCCTTAAAACATTCTCTTCCATTATTTTGCCATTTGGCAAATATAAATAATTTGGGTAATTCTAGTTGATCTAAAACAGGGAAGGTTTATTCTGATTTCATGTTAGATAGTGAGAAAAACATGCATATGTGTCTTTTTACATAGTGTATGTAAATTTCTGGTTTCAACTGTATATGGGGGACTATGGGAATATGCCTTATAATACAAAGAGGACTAAGGGGGTGCCTTATCATATAAGGACTATGAGGTGCAGTACATTATATGAAGAACTATAGGGGATGCATTATAACACATGGAGGACTATGGGGGTGCATTATACATGGAGGACTATGGGAGTGCACCATAATATATGTAGGGGTATGGGGGATGCATTATGATGCATAGAGGACGATGGGGTTGCATTATACAACATGGAACTATTGGATGTGCATTATAATATATGGAGGACTATTGGAGTGCATGATACAATATGGAGGACTATGGAGGGTGCAATATAATAAATGGGGGGCCATGGTGGTACATTATAATACATGGAGGACTATGGGGTTGCCGGTCGTGTTCCTGCCCCTGAAGACACCAGTTGTATGTGTCTTTAATACATTGAAATGGAAAATGTAATGTATAGTGTTGTAAGCAACAAGGTGTAGTGTAATCAGAAAAAGATATCCAAATTCTAGTGTGTAAAACCATCTAATAGAGTATTTACATATTAGCCATATATGTACACTACAGTTCAAAAGTTTGGGGTCATACAGACAATTTTGTCTTTTCCATGAAAAATTATACTTTTATTTATCAAATGAGTTGCATAATGAATAGAAAATGCAGTCCAGACATTGACGAGGTTAGAAATAATGATTTTTACTTGAAATAATAATTTTCTCCTTCAGACTTTGCTTTCATCACAGAATGCTCCTTTTGCAGCAATTACAGCTTTGCAGACCTTTGGCATTCTAGCTGTTAATTTGCTGAGGTAATCTGGAGATATATTACCCCATGCTTCCAGAAGCCCCTCCCACAAGTTCGATTGGCTTGATGGGCACTTTTTGAGTACCATACGGTCGTCAAGCTGCTCAAACAACAGCTCAATAGGGTTGAGATCTGGTGACTGGACAGGACACTCCATTACAGATAGAATACCAGCTGCCTGCTTCTTCCCTAAATTGTTCATGCATAGTTTGGAGGTGTGCTTTGGGTCATTGTCCTGTTGTAGGATGAAATTGGCTCCAATCAAGCTGTGTCCACAGGGTATGGCATGGCGTTGCAAAATGGAGTGATAGCCTTTCTTATTCAAAATCCCTTTTACATTGTACAAATCTCCTACTTTACCAGTGTAGCGCCCCTGAAAAGCTCAGGGCACTACAAGGAACTGCATCCTCTTGGGGATGCAGGACCTACCCCTTGGGACCTGGAGTACCAGTGCCGATTCCACCAACACATATTTAAAATCCTAGTTCTCTTCTCCACACTGGGCATAAAGGGTTAAGCATGTAAGGGAATGGTCCCATGGGAACGAGTCCCTGGGTATAGCCAGCCTGGTGGCAGGGGTCAGGAGGCAGAGAGCAGTCAACAAGAGGGGAGCACACAGGAGAGGTGTGCGAACGTGCCTGAGCTGGATCCGTGTAATGGTGACCCCAGGGGCACAGGAGAGAGGTCGCCAGGACGGGTATCAGGATACCGCTGGGACCGGAGCACGCACGACGCACAGGGCCCTAGGTCAAATGTCAAGTTTCAAACGGTTTGATAAATACCTGCACGGTAAGGATACTTTCATGGACTTTATCAAACCAAATAATCCGGGGGCATCAGCAGTAAACTAGGATCGGGGTTCGGACACTTACCTCCCCGCAGAGTCCACACTGCCCACTGTACGTGAAGGAGACTGTACCCCAAAAGGGACAGCCGGGGTTCCCAAGCGCTCCACGCTAAGGGGACTCAATCTACAAAGAGTGACGGGGATAGAGCAACCTGGGTCACTACATTGGCACTGATACTCCTGAGACCGGAACCAACAAGCAGAGGGTCCATGTGAGTAGAGACTGTTTAGGTTAACCTGGTGTGGTCTCCATCATTATACACCATACATCTCCCAGACACAGCCCTACCTGCGGAGGGCCTACCACCATAGCTTCCACTATTACCGTCCCCAGAAGTACCCACGTTGAGCAGCGGCGGTTCTCCATTCTTAGCCGCAAACCGCAGGTGGCGTCACGAACATTAACTCTATTATCCCTTGTAAATACCCCCTTTTATTAAGTGTCCCCAGGGCACGGGACTGGGCAACGGCCACCTGAAGTGACATTCTCGTTTACAACCGCCCGGGACCGATTACCCCCTTCCCTGGGCGACACAGCCTAAAATTAGCGTCACGAACAGTATACGGACAAGGCCCGTTAACACGGGTGATGTGTGCCTTAAGAACTGTATTATATGGACTGTTTGTGTAAAGACTGTCGCCATCTTGAATGTTGAAAAAGCTGCTGCACCACCACTGTGCCTAAAAGAGCGCGAAAATCTGTCCCTGTCCCCTGGGTGTGGTGACATGCAAAAGTGAAACTGGCTGCAAGAGGCCGGAAGGGGGCCGAAAGAATGCACCCTGGTATTCAGAAGCGACACCAGCCCTGCAACACTGACTCTGCAGAGCAGCGCGAGGCAAGAAGTCTGCACCTCCTGCCCGTGGAACCCTGCCCTGGCTCAAAGTGGAGCTGGATCTTCTGTGTCTGCGAATGTGGCTGCAAATGATACAACAGACTGAGGACTGGCGCCGTGAGATGAGGGGGATGGTGGCGGCAGTGCGGGCCCAAGCAGAACGGGTCCTGCACAAGAAGTGGCACTAGGAGCCGGTAAGCGTGGCATCATCCTCAGCCCCACTAACCTCCGCGGTCGCGGAACCAGCAATACCCCTGCCGGCTGACCTGCCGGTAACACCGGATCCTCGCACCATGGCCAGACCAGGCCGCGGCGCCACAGTCCACGGCCAGACCAGACCAGGCCGCAACACCACCGTCCATGACCAGACCGGACCTCGATAGGCTGCGGAGCACAGCCCTGGGAGACCCGACGACCACTCGAGAAGGCGCCGATGACCAGCCTGACCTGCAGCCTGCTAACGGTAATCCGGAAGCGGGTATTCCGGGTTCAGGGAGCGTATGGTTCGAGAGGGAGTCTGGAATGGCTGCTGTGGCACAGAGGGCTGCCGTGACCGAGGAAGCCTGCCAAGCCACCATCCGGCAGCTGCACCAGGAGCAGCAGGCTCGGGCTGCCAAGGGAAAAGAGGTGAGAGCCCGTGCCTTGAAAGAGAAAGAAAGCCTGCGCCAAGATACCTGGGGTGCCCGTGGGGTCCGGTACCAGGGCACCGTCGACAAGTTCGGCCAGCACAAAGGGTGGGGATTCATCAAGGAGCCCGGTATGCATGCTGGCGTGTTTGTCTCCCGCAGAGATGTGCTTTACTACTTGGTACAAAGGCACCCGGATCGTGACCTGCACCTGGGTGATGTGGTCACATATATACCAGGCATCATAAAGAGAGGGGCTGGTATGCCCTTGATGTCCAGAATATCCGGGACCTGTGCCAGGCAACTCTTCCTATTCCCCCACCATGTCCAAGGTCCTCCACGCTGTGGTAGCTGAACCAGGCTACCCCAGCAGTTGTTACAGTTGTTAATGTTGAAATGTTACATTTTTACTAATCATTTGAAAATGTGTAAAGTTTGCCACAAGCCACCTGGGAGACACACCAAACATGTGGAAGAAGGTGCTCTGGTCAGATGAAACCAAAATCGAACTATTTGGGCACAGTGCCAAACGATATGTTTGTCGTACAAGCAACACAGCTCATCACTCTGAACATACCATCCCCATGGTCAAACATGGTGGTGGCAGCATCATGGTTTGGGCCTGCTTTTCTTCAGCAGGGACAGGGAAGATGGTTAAAATTGATGGGCACATGGATGGAGCCAAATACAGGACCATTCTTGAAGAAAACCTGTTGGAGTCTGCAAAAGACCTGAGACCGGGACGGAGATTTGTCTTCCAGCAAGACAATGATCCCAAACAAAGCAAAATCTACAATGGAATAGTTCACAAAAACGTATCCAGGTGTTAAGGGGGCTTTACACGCTACGATATCGTTAATGTTTTATCGTCGGGGTCACGTCGTTAGTGACGCTCATCCGGCATTAACGATATCGCAGCGTGTGACACTTATGTGCGACCTAAAACGATCGCAAAAGTGGCCAAAATTGTTTGCCGCGGAGAGGTCGTACTAAAACAAAAAATTGTTTACCTCTCATTAGCGATGTTGTTCCTTGTTCCTGCGGCAGCACACATTGCTGTGTGTGACACTGCAAGAGCGAGGAACATCTCCTTACCTGCCTCCACCGGCTATGCGGAAGGAAGGAGGTGGGCGGGATGTTACGTCCCGCTCATCTCCGCCCCTCCGCTTCTATTGGACGCCTGCTGTGTGACGTCGCTGTGACGCCAAACGACCAGCCCCCTTAGAAAGGAGGCGGATCGCCGGCCAGAGCGACGTCGCAGGGCAGGTAAGCCGTGTGACGGGGGAGCGCGATTTTGTGCGCAACGGGCAGCGATATGCCCGTGTCGCACAAACGATGGGAGCGGGTGTGCATGCTAGCGATATCGGTACCGATATCGCTTGCGTGTAAAGCCCCCTTTAGAATGGCCAAGTCAAAGTCCAGACCTGAATCCAATCGAGAATCTGTGGAAAGAGCTGAAAACTGCTGTTCACAAATGCTCACCATCCAACCTCACTCAGCTCAAGTATTTGAAAAGGAAGAATGGGCAAGAATTTCAGTCTCTCAATATGCAAAACTAATAGACACATACCCCTAGCGACTTGCAGCTGTAATCGCAGCAAAAGGTGGCGTTACAAAGTAATAACTTAAAGGGGACGAATAATATTGCACGCCCCACTTTTCAGTTATTTTTTAAAAAAGTTTAAAACAAGCAATACATTTCATGCAACTTCACAATTGTGTCCCACTTGTTGTTGATTCTTCACCATAACATTAAAATTTTTATCTTTATGTTTGAAACCTGAAATATGGGAAAAGATTGAAAAATTCAAGGGAGCCGAATACTTTCGCAAGGCACTGTTCTTGCACAAGGGTTTTCAAGGGATTTCTAAACATCCATTAGCCTTCTAACACAGTTAGCAAACAATGTACCATTAGAACACTGGAGTGGTGGTTGTTGGAAATGGGCCTCTATACACCTATGTAGATATTGCATTCAAAACCAGACGTTTGCAGCTAGGATAGTCATTTACCACATTAACAATGTAAAGAGTGTATGTCTGTTTAATTTAATGTTAGCTGTATTGAAAAAAATGTGCTTTTCTTTCAAAAATAAGGAAATATCTAACTGACCCTAAACTTTTGAACTGTAGTGTGTATAAAAAAACACAATAGGTCACAGAATAAACTTATATTAAATCTCTTATGTGTGTGTACACAATGGAGTACTAAGTTCAATTGTATTACAAAAAAAAGATATTATTGTTCAAAAAACATACATAAAAAACATCAAAGGGAGCATCAAAAGAACATCAATATACCAACATTATAATGTATATCCATAAGAACTCACATAACATGCAAAAAAATGTGTTTATATGCATTGGCATATTTTTTCTGGCAAAACATGCAATAATTTTTGTGCATGTTATATGATTTCTTATGGACATACACTATTATAATGTTGGTATATTGATTTACATCCAGGCTATGTGGGGACATTTTTTGGATTTCTTGTTATATCATTTTCCTCTTATATAATTTTCCTCTTAGAGGTTTTTTTAAATAGGTATGTTTTTTGTACTGTGACGCCCCTGGACTATCAGGTCGTCACAGGGTACTGCACAAACTGCCCTTCTGTGCAGTATTCCAAGTCCCTCATGGTTCTGGGTCTCTATCTTATGGTGTTGCCTCCAACAGCAAATCAAATCCTAAATACACACTGCACCACACCCACCAGGCACACCAGTGGAAGGCTTAAGTGGAATAATCACCCACCTGGGGGGTCAGGGAGGGGAAGTGAGTAGTGTAGTCAAAGTAATGAAGTCAGTGAAGAGTGAGTGAGAGGAGGTTGGGAGTGGTGGCCTCCAAGACAAGCTGTCTAGGTTGCAGACGGTGGTCTGGACCTAGAGGAGTCGGACCCCTGGTCGCAGGGAATTGCAGCTAGGTGCCTGGACCTGTCAAGGAGGACGGTCAGCAGCCTGGCACTGTCACCGGTCCGGGACCAAAGGCACGGCGGAGTATACGGACCCTAGGTCAGGGAGAAGCTTCAGGCAACCCGGCAATTAACCTGAGGAGAACGGAGCCTTTATGATCTGTTCCCACCCGCTGCAGAATCGTGGGCACTAGCGCAACGAGGGGGATAGGGCCTTCCAACAAAACGGTCCGGAAAATCCCAAGCGTGAGCCCTGAGAGCAGGCTCCCACACTTAGCCACAGTGGGGAGTGGGGCCCGGCAAGTTTCAGACTACTGGGCCACCACGTTGAAGTTTAACGTTGTGGCAGGAGGAAGGTCACGGATCACCAGGCAACACTATAGGGTACGGGACACGGACGTGCTCCCCTCAAGCGGCAGCGATATCCCAATATTTGGTTTACCCGGTTGCCAGCGTCTGCTTATTGACTGAGTGAGTACCTGAGTGACCCCTGCATCCCACCGAGTCCCAGGGCCTTCCCCTACACGTGGAGGGCGACAACACCTTAGCTGCCCCACTCCATCACCCCAGGTACTCCCAACGGCAGCGGCGGTACTCCCAAATACCGTACACCACGGGTGGCGTCACGAACTATATCTCCCCTGTAAATACCCCCCTTCTTTATTCGAGTGTGGCCCCTAGCACCCCGGGTCCGGAGACCCTCGAGCCATGAATAATCACCCTCGGATCCGAGCGGTTCGACCCTTGCAGGGGCGGCACAGTACAATAAAATATTTTTTGTAATACAACTGAATTTAGTACTCCATCGTGTACACACATAAGAGAAGGTGTAGTGTAATGCAAGATATAGCATAGCTGAAACTGCTATGATGTATATCAAAGTTTGTTAAAGTGAACCTGTCAGGTGCAATATGCACCCAGAACCAAGAGCTGTTTTGGGAGCATATTGCTAATCCCTGTCTAACTGTCCCAGCATCTAGTAATATAGATAATGGGATCTTTATTTCTAAAGATCCCATATCATATGCTAATGAGGCCAGGAACTAGTCGGAAGGGCATTATTTCCCTCGGCTAGTCGGTCCCCTTAGTATGTAACACGCCCCTGTGGACGTGCTAACATGCTAGTGAATGCACAGCGTCAGAGGATGGTCGCGCTCACCTCTGCTGCCATCGCATCTGACTCCTGGATTTCGGCTCATTTGGATTTTCGGTCACTTGCACTATGAAGCCAGGTGTACACTTCCTGGCTTCAAACTAGTGTAGTGCGCATCACTGAAATGCCGGATCATGCACACTGAACCGAAGTCCAGTGTCGGATGCGATGGCAGCTGAGAGGGGAGCGCACCCATCCTCTGATGCTGTGCATTAGTTAGCATGTTAGCATGCCCACAGGGGCGTGCTAACACGTTAAGGGGGCCGACTAGCCAAAAGAAGTAATATCCTTGTGACTAGTCGCTGGCCTCATTAGCATATTGTGGGGGGAGTGCAGCCTCTACTAAGGATGTTGCTTTACTGTATCTTTAAGACTTTGTTGTATTGTGGCTTTAAGAGACTGCTTTCCTGCAGAGCACAATGGAATGATTCGCATCTCCCTGCATCTGTGTGTTCGTTTGGTCTGCCCTGAGAAAAGTGCAGGCATAACAGGAATTGGCAGACAGTGTGAGAGAGTGCTAGGATATGCAGAGGGAGGCAAACAGGAGGGTCGGTATCTAACCTGTTAGTAGACAGCACCTGATGAGTCCAGCTGCCCAGAGGTCCTGCAACGCACTCTCCGAGTTAAATGCGCACCACTGTACCATCAAGCCATAAAGTGGACCTGTCCTACGGACGGAGCCGTGAGTACACCTGGGTGCGGCGGTTAGGGAACTATATTAGGCTTCCGTAGTCAGAGTGCGGTATCTGCACGGTCCCTCTAGGGAAGACCAGTTAGGATAGAGGACAGAGCAGGATTGTTTAACATTGAATACATCCATATCACTGTTCTGCTGTTAAAACTATATTGTATGTTGTACTAGTTTTGGCAATGTGGTCAGTTGCTTCAGCTAAAGAGTATACTGTTGTACTGAAGGGTGTTTTCACGCTTACCTCTTTGCCTCCTCCCGCTGTTCGGCAGATTGTGTTTGTTATTCCTTGTAAATAAACATTCCCCCTATCCGTTAATCCGTCTGATCCCATCATTCGCTTCAGTATCATAAAGGATCTTTAGAAATACTTTTTCTAAAGATCTCTTTATATCTGCTATTAGATGCTGGGACAGTTAGGCTACTTTCACACATCCGTTTTTTGGCATCATGCACAATCCGGCTTGTGCCTGATGCAACGGATCCATCACAGATTGGATAAAAACTGATGCGATCATCATCGCACACACGCAGGCACTACCGCCCCCATCATCACCTCACACACGCAAGCACTACCGCACCCATCATCACCGCACACACGCAGGCACTACCGCCCCCATAATCACCGCACACACGCAAGCACTACCGCCCCCACCATCACCGCACACAGTGGCACTACCACCCCCGTGATCACCACACACACGCAGGCACTATCGCACCTATCATCACCACAAACACGCAGACACTTCCGCACCCATCTTTACTGCACACACGCACTACCTGAGTGACGTCACCGCTGACAACGCGACTCACTTCAGTTGCTCCGTGGGGCTGACAGAGGGCGGTCATGGTCTGTGGCCGCTCTCTGTTAGCTTCCAATGTAGCAGAGCTGAAAGCGTCGTGGGACCTCGTGTGTATTACGTTGGACCTGGAGGGGTATTTGGGGATTTTAATAAAGTGGTGAAAGAGGGTGTTTTTTTGTCTTTTATTTCAAAATAAAGGATTTTTTTGTGTTTGTGTTTATTTACTTTCACTACAGATTAATCATGGGGGGTGTCTCATAGACACCTGCCATGATTAACCTAGGACTTAGTGGCAGCTATGAGCTGCCATTAACTCCTTATTACCCCGATTGTCACCACACCAGGGCAATTCGGGATGAGCAGGGTAGAGTCCTGGGACTGTCGCATCTAATGGATGTGGCAATTCCGGGCAGCTGCTGGCTGATATTTTTAGGCTGGAGGCTCCCCATAACGTGGGGAGGGGGTGAGAAGGAGAGACCGACAGAGAGAGACAGAGACCGACCGACAGAGAGAGACAGAGACCGACCGTCAGAGAGAGACAGAGACCGAGAGACAGAGAGAGATAGAGACCGACCGAGAGATAGAGAAATAGAGAGACCAGAAATGAATTCACATCTCATCTGAACATGCTCAGATTAAAAAACCGGATCCATCACTGGAATGCGTTTTTTGCCAGATGACAACGGATCCCGCGCCCATAGGCTTCCATTATACAACATGCCGGACGGCACCGGATCTGAGACAAAAGACGTTGCATCCTGCGTCCTTTCCGGCAGCCAAAGAAATTTCGCCGGATTTGGCGGACGATGCATACAACGCAAGGCCATCCGGCACAATCCGGCGCTAATACAAGTCAATGGAGAATAAAACAGATCTGGCGCCGGATCCATTTTATCCGTTTTTGACGGATTGTCCCTGATGCCAAAAAACTGATGTGTGAAAGTAGCCTTAGGCAGGGATTAGCAATATGCACCCAGAACTGCTTGTGGTTCTGGGTGCATATTGTACCTGACAGGTTCAATTTAAAACAGTTCTGTCAGCAACAGATTGCAAGGACAGAAATAGTTAAGTGTGAGACTAGCCCACTATAAGAGGGGTTAGTGTGTAAGGCAGGAATGGGTTTCTGGATAAAGAGTCAGATAGGTTTCGATAGCAAAGAGTGCACAGTTTCTGGACATTACGAGGCCTTACAGGAACTCCATGGGCAAATATACTCTGGAAATAACTGTAGCCTATGGGTAATTGTTGGTGTGTTTGGAAGCACCTAAACTCCTTCCTGAAAGAGAAAGGTTTGACGTGGAGTCGCGAGTGGGAGAAGTATGGAACTCGGACGTACTGCCTAAACATACAACCGCAGAGAACCACTTCACCCCTTTGTAAAGACCATAAAACTTGGCACTGAATAAAAAGGCCCATAGCTCTGAAACCATTTGGTTGATTTTACAAAAAGTTTGGAATACTCAGGGCAACAGCAGGAATAAAACAAGAGCCAACTCTGCCAGCTTTTGACCTAGTGACTATGTCTCTTTAAAGGGGTCTCTTCTAGGGAATCTGTCAGCAGGCTTTTGCTATGTAATCTAAAAACAGCATGATGTAGGGGTTAAAACACAAATGTGAGTGATGTGCTAAGCTGTACTGTTGATTACTTGCATTGATTGTTTTAGCACAAGGAGCTTATCATTGCTCGAACTACATCAATGTGTGAGCCCTGGTCCAACACCCCCCCTCCTCTGATAAACAGCTCGATGTCTAGAGGGGTTAGGAAGGTTATGAATCTGTTTCTGTGAGCCCCATTAACAAATTCTTCCTCTGTGCAGTTGATCAGTGAGTGGGTGATGAGAAACGGGTTATATGCTGCGCTAAAAACCACAATTCCAGGAGATGTGATGGGATTCTTTCCTTTATTTTCACAAGTCAACGTGTTTCGAAGGCATCACCGCCTTCTTCATCAGGACAGCAGAAGTAGAAAGAACAGCATGGCATATGCTGCTACCTAGAATTATATAGTACTGAAAAAAAGTAGCCACGTTTGCACAAATGACGTCAGCCGACCGGTGACTAATCGCCACGTGGAGCTCGCAGGAGGAAGTAGTGGAAGGCAAGAGAGAAAGGAAAATGTGCGAGGAAAGAAAAAAATGGGGTGTAACTGGTTAAAGTTGCTGAAGTGCTGGATGTATATGAAAAATGGTGATGTTGTTATATGACTGAAAAATAGATTTGTGGATGGAAATATAAAAGTAACAATGAAAATATTAATAAATAAAAAAATAAATAAAAAACAGTGAAATTAAAAAATGCAGAGAAAATGAAAAAAAATAAAAGATGTAATAAAACTGTGAAAACCGGTGTGGGTGTCAACTGAAGTAATTCTATTTATTTAAGTGTCAAAAACATGTGTCTGGACCTTGCGCGTTAGATGCAAGGCTGCCGCACTAGTGAAACCTGGGCAGAGACTCATTCTGCAGGCAGAGGTAAAACAAGTTCAAAAACATTGTGGGAAAAATATTCTGCGCATGCGCGGGCAGACTCCGCTATGCTCGGAAGCCTGCTGATAGGGGTGAGGTGAGTTCAGAGCGTGAGAAAAAATGTGAAGCGCATGCGTGAGGAGGAAAAGAAAGGGGAAAGCTGTCAGAGCAGAATTGAACAGATACGTAGAGTCAAAAAAAGGAACAGAATGTAATCAGGAAGAAATTGGAACCTAAAAAGACAGGTATGGGTTATTACAAAATGAAATTAAAAAGAAAAATATTGCAATAGTCAAAAGGAGAATACTTTAACAAATGTCCATATGAATGAAAAAGCGGAAATGGCAACCGACAAAATTATCATCAAGACATGCCAATATAGCAAACAATTACATGCAACGTGAAACGGAGTGTACTGAAATGAGAATAATATGGAACAAACCGGTAAAATCTCATACACTGTAACACTAAATATTAAAAGACAAAAAAGTACATATTTGAGCCACCATCATATAGAACACGTTTAGGGTGGGAATGAAAAGATAGGGGCTGATTTTATATATACATATATTACATATATATATATATATATATATATATATATATATATATATAAAATGTAGGAACAGAATTTAATAACGATAAAGATAAAAGGGGGTATATTAATATGAAGGTGGTAGATAACAATAAAATGTGTTTATGATAAAATTGCTAAAAGGGTATTAAAAATTGTATGAACTGTGAAAATTGACGTATATGAGAAACTAAAATAGGGGGATACCTGCAGAGCAGGTCAATCTTTGGGAATTTGGAACAATATAATAATAAATTAATAAAACAAATTTTTCAAAAAAAATTTAAAAACATTTTTAATAAAAAAAATTTTAATAAAAAAGATCAGTCAGTTCATTGAGGCCATGAGGTTTCAGAGTGCCAAGCTTATGGATCCAAAACGTTTCTTTCTTGCTTAGTACTTCCAATCTGTTGGGTATATCAGGTGGAATTAGCTCAATGGGAGTGATTTTGAAGGACATTGTTTTGTTATGAAATAAAGTACAATGCCTTGACAAACCATGCAGCATAAATCCCGTTTTGACATTATGCCTGTGAGAATTTAGTCTACTGTGCAAAGCCTGGCTAGTCCTCCCCACATATTGTTTACCACAAATGCAGTCTATTAGATAGATAACATGGTTAGACTGGCATGTCAGATGGTCCTTGATGGGAAATCTCTCAGATCCCCCAAATGAACAAAAGAATGCCCTGTTATGGCAAATACTTTTGCAACATAAACAGTTTTTAGTGTTGCATCTGAAAGACCCCAACGCAGATGTTGTAGTCCTAATTTTCTGTGCTCCTTTTAACCTACTAGGGGCTATTATGTTTTTTTATGGTAGGGGCTCTCCTGAAGGTAATACTAGGCTGAGTTGGTAAAATGTTTTTCAGGATAGGATCATTTAAAAGTACAGCCCAATGTTTAAAGAAAATTTTTCTGATATTGAGGTTGTCGCTACTGTAAGTGGTAATGAAGTTGAGGGCAAAGGCCTTATCAATCTGATCCTTATTATCTGTCATGTTTGCTGGCTGTAGGGATCTCTTGGAAGTGAGAAGGTCCTTTTGCTCAAAGGACTTAGTGGTGTTATATGCTTTTTTGATCAAATGTTTAGGGTATTTTTTCTCCATAAAGCGGTTTCTCAGGATGTCTACATGGGCTTTGAAATCTACCCCTGTAGTGCAATTTCTCCTTATTCTTTTGTACTGGTTGATAGGTATATTATGTAGCCATTTGCTATAGTGTTCGCTACTAAAATTGATATAGCTATTAGCGTCAACCTGTTTGAAAAAAGTCTTAGTGTATATTTTATTATCCTGGTGGTAGATAGTCAGATCCAAAAAATGGATCGTCTTAGCATGAATGGTGGGCGTGAATTCTAAGCCCCATGAATTGTTTTTTAGTGAAACCAGAAAAAGATTAATATCACTGAGCTCATTATCCCATATAAAGAATAAGTCGTCTATAAATCTTTTATAGACGACTATACCATTAATGTGGTCCCCATCGAATATGTGGAGGATTTCAAACAGCCCCATGAATAGATTTGCGTAAGAGCAAGCTGCTTTCGAGACCATCGCTGTGCCCAGTCATTGGTGGTATAATTGGTCAGAAAAAGTAAAGTAATTGTTATGTAGTATAAAACTCATAGCCTCAATGAGAAATTTCTTCTGCAGATCAGGGAATCTATTATCTTCTTTGAGGAAGTACGAGAAACTAAGGAGACTCAAGTCATGTGCAATATTTGAATATAGTGCAGCTTCATCTATTCTGTCTCTTCCTGGTAGCAATGAATTCAACCGCTCTAATTATCATTCCCTTAGATAACTGTATGGTAAGGATACGGTTACGGATACGGCCCCACACATTGCTCAATTTACCTATGGGAGAATTTTTGCAAGCGAAGCGTTCATGCTCATTGGAGGGGTCCTATAATACTGAGGCTGCACATATTAAACATAGACTTAGTGAAAGGGGATATTCCAACCGTATCCTTAATAGAGCGACTTCTATAGCAGCCAGTAGAAGCAGATCTGATCTACTGAAGGATCGTTCAATTATGACTACCACCAAAAATCGAGTTACCTTTTCTACCCCTTTTAGTACTGACTTTTTCCAGATAAAACGAATTGTCCAACGTTTTATTCCCCTTTTGCGTCAGGATGCTACTTTGGACATGATTCTTCACCCAGGGGTTAATATTGTGGCCAGGAGAGCCTGTACCATAGGTAATCTAGTGGCCCCTAGTTTATTTTCCTCCAAGAAAGCTAGTAAAACCTGGTTGAATGACACCGGCTCATACAAATGTGGATCTAATCGTTGTGGCCTTTGTCGATTTATGTGTAATAACAAATCCCTTTTGATTAACAGTGAGGATTCTTTTAACATTCGATCCTTTATTAATTGTGCTTCGACACATGTGGTTTATGTAGCCACATGCACATTATGCGTTAAAAATTATGTAGGTTGCACTTCGAGTGCTTTGAGAGCTAGGATTTCTGAGCATGTCCGAATTCTGTCAGCAGCCCTGGATAGTACCTCTTTGAATTACGTAGCGTTGGTTAAGAAGCGTTCATTGTCTGGTCTTACCAGACATTACATTGAATGTCATTCAGCAGATTTTTCATCTTTAACCCCTTAACGACCGCGGGCCGTAAAATTACGTCCTAAATGACATAATCTTACTGCCCGCGGTCCTCCGGCGGCAGCATGCCGCGATCGGCGCACATCTCAGCTGATTTTCACAGCTGAGATGTGTGCCTGCTAGGCACGAGCAGAATCGTTATCTGCTCGTGCCGATTAACCCCTTATAATGGCGCTGTCAATACATGACAGCGCCATTATAAGCGCAATCGCGGTAAAGTTTTACTTACCGCCGAAACCGGAAGTCACGTGACGCGATCACGTGACTCCCGATAGTTGTCATGGTAGTACAGGGTCATGTGATGACTCCTGTACTACACATGAATTGGTTTCACTTTCGCTGTGCCCGGGGCACAGCAAAAGAGAAAGGCAGCGTATCTGCTGTTTACAGCCTTCCAGCTGTGATCAGCAGATACTGCAGAGCGATCGGAATGCTGATCGCAATAGCCCCCTAGGGGGACTAGTAAAATAAAAAAAAAAAGTAAAAAAATAAGTTTTAAAAAATTAAAAAAAAACAAAAAAACCTAAAAGTTCAAATCACCCCCCATTCGCCCCATTGAAAATTAAAGGGTTAAAAAAATAAAAAATATACACACATTTGGTATCGCCGCGTTCAGAAACGCCCGATCTATCAAAATATAAAATCAATTAATCTGATCAGTAAACGGCGTAGCGGCAAAAAAATTCCAAACGCCAAAACGACGTTTTTTTGTCGCCACAACTTTTGCGCAAAATGCAATAAGAGGCGATCAAAACGTAGCATCTGCGCAAAAATGGTACCGGTAAAAACGTCAGCTCGAGACGCAAAAAATAAGCCGTCATTGAGCCTAAGATCCCGAAAAATGAGAACGCTACGGGTCACGGAATATGGCGTAAAACGTGCGCCACTTTTTTCGGACAAACTTCCGATTTTTTTTTAACCCCTTATATAAAAGTAAACCTATACATGTTTGATGTCTACGAACTCGCACTGACCTGAGGCATCACACCCACACATCAGTTTTACCATATAGTGAACACAGTGAATAAAATATCTCAAAAACTATAGTGCTATCGCACTTTTTTTGCAATTTTTCAGCATTTGGAATTTTTTTGCCATTTTCTAGTACACAATATGGTAAAACTGATGGTTTCATTTAAAAGTACAGCTCGTTCCGCAAAAAATGAGCCCTCACATGACCATATTGACTGAAAAATAAAAAAGTTACGTCTCTCAGAAAAAGAATGGCGAAAAAAAAAAACGGAAAGCGAAAAATCGGCCGGTCGTGAAAGGGTTAAAGATCACGGGTGTGGAGTCTGTGCCTAGACCCCCCCGTGGGGGTGACTGGTTTCAGGCTCTTTTACTGGCAGAGGCCAAATGGATCCTGCGGCTGGATTCAAGATACCCAGGCGGTTTTAATTACCGCTCGGATCTGCGGTATATTTTCTGATTTCTTACATGTTTCCCACCTGCGGATGACATTCTGTGTTTTGTTTGCTACTTTATATCTATTTGGGGAATTTTTCCCTTCTATTTGTGAGCGCATGAACTTGGGTTTGCCATGATATAGATTTAAAGTTGGTATTTACCTTGTTTGAATTTAATGACAGTGGAATGATCTTTTTTGAGGGAACATGTCACATAAATGGAAATGCATGTGATTTAGGATTAAAGTGTCCCTTGGGACGGATATTCCTCTTATTTGGGAACAATTATATATTCGTACACACATATATATATGTATATATATATATATATATATATATATATATATATATATATATATATATATATATATATATTTTTATATGCATTTTTTATATGGCTCATAAATATTTTGGAGGTCATGTTTTTATAATCGGGATTTTTTCCTTTGACATAAACATGCATTCCCATTAGGTTTCTTGCCCACCTGATGATGAGATCATATATAAGCTGTCTTTATACCTGATTGTTCACTCATGCATGTATCTGTTTATTCATCGGTACATATATGTGATTTTGTTAACCTGGGCAGTTGGAATAATGTTTTTTTCCATCATTATAGATGTATCTGTTTGTGTAAATTTGATATGTATGTATTTGATTTGACTTTTAACTATAGGTTGTCTAGCAAGCATACCCTTTGCAATTATGTATGATGGTCTACACCAGGGGTGGGGAACCTCCGGCCCGCGGGCCGCATGCGGCCCGCCATGACCTTTTATGTGGCCCCCGGGCAGATTCCCGGGGGAGGCAGTGCTGGTGCTGTCACCGCGGTTTGCTGCCGCCGGCCCTTTAAATCCACACATTGCTGTTTGTGCTGCAATGTGTTCTCCCGTCGGCCAGTGCAAATTGTGGGCGGGTCCACAGCAGCCTCACAGTTTCTAGCCTTGTGTGTCCGCCCCCTGCCCTCCGGAGATCAGTGCCTGCCTTCTCCTTCAAGTTCTGATGCAGTGTGTCCGGCTCCTGCACTCCGGTGATGTGAGTGCAATGCTGCTGTGAGTCCAGCGCCGACCCTCTGCTGCTATGTGCCCTGCCCAATGCTTTGTGCCTCCCCACACCAGTTCTGTAAACCTTCTCCCCCAGAGTTGCATGAAACTCTCAGCGCAGTGTGGCCCCAATGTCCTGTGTGCACCCCTCCCCCAGTCCTGTGTGCAGCCCCCCAATGTCCTGTGTGCAGCCCATCACTCAGTAGTCCTGTTTGCACCCCCCCCCAATCCTGTGTGCACCCCTCCCCCAGTCCTGTGTGCACCCCCCAGTCCTGTGTGCACCCCCCAGTCCTGTGTGCACCCCCCCAGTCCTGTGTGCACCCCTCCCCCAGTCCTGTGTGCACCCCTCCCCCAGTCCTGTGTGCACCCCTCCCCCAGTCCTGTGTGCACCCCTCCCCCAGTCCTGTGTGCACCCCTCCCCCAGTCCTGTGTGCACCCCCCAGTCCTGTGTGCACCCCCCCAGTCCTGTGTGCACCCCCCCAGTCGTGTGTGCAGCCCCCCCAGTCGTGTGTGCAGCCCCCCCAGTCGTGTGTGCAGCCCCCCCGTGATGTCTGTGCAGCCCCCCCCGTGATGTCTGTGCAGCCCCCCCCGTAATGTCTGTGCAGCCCCCCCGTGATGTCTGTGCAGCCCCCCCCGTGATGTCTGTGCAGCCCCCCCCGTGATGTCTGTGCAGCCCCCCCCGTGATGTCTGTGCAGCCCCCCCAGTGATGTCTGTGCAGCCCCCCCCAGTGATGTCTGTGCAGCCCCCCCAGTGATGTCTGTGCAGCCCCCCTCAGTGATGTCTGTGCAGCCCCCCCCAGTGATGTCTGTGCAGCCCCCCTCAGTGATGTCTGTGCAGCCCCCCTCAGTGATGTCTGTGCAGCCCCCCTCAGTGATGTCTGTGCAGCCCCCCTCAGTGATGTCTGTGCAGCCCCCCCAGTGATGTCTGTGCATCCCCCCCCAGTGATGTCTGTGCAGCCCCCTCAGTGATGTCTGTGCAGCCCCCCCCAGTGATGTCTGTGCAGCCCCCCCCAGTGATGTCTGTGCAGCCCCCCCCAGTGATGTCTGTGCCTCCCCACAGTGGTGTCTGTGCCTCCCCACAGTGGTGTCTGTGCCTCCCCACAGTGGTGTCTGTGCCTCCCCACAGTGGTGTCTGTGCCTCCCCACAGTGATGTCTGTGCCTCCCCACAGTGGTGTCTGTGCCTCCCCACAGTGGTGTCTGTGCCTCCCCACAGTGGTGTCTGTGCCTCCCCACAGTGATGTCTGTGCCTCCCCACAGTGATGTCTGTGCCTCCCCACAGTGATGTCTGTGCCTCCCCACAGTGGTGTCTGTGCCTTCCCACAGTGGTGTCTGTGCCTCCCCACAGTGGTGTCTGTGCCTCCCCACAGTGGTGTCTGTGCCTCCCCACAGTGGTGTCTGTGCCCCCAGCCCCGCGTGTGGTGTCTGTGCCCCCAGCCCCGCGTGTGGTGTCTGTGCCCCCAGCCCCGCGTGTGGTGTCTGTGCCCCCAGCCCCGCGTGTGGTGTCTGTGCCCCCAGCCCCGCGTGTGGTGTCTGTGCCCCCAGCCCCGCGTGTGGTGTCTGTGCCCCCAGCCCCATGCCCCCAGTTAATTAATTGCTTCACCCAATATAGCAGGGTCATTTAAACATTGATAATTTTGTGCGGCCCCCGAAGGTTGGTAGAAATTTCCAAATGGCCCCCGACAGAAAAAAGGTTCCCCACCCCTGGTCTACACCCACCACCAGTTGTTTGCAATTAGTGATAGCCAGCTTTTCTTCTGTGTCCACCTAGTGAGATAGCCTATTTTAGTAGCTGTGTGGCATACATGGATCACTTATGATTAAGGACTCTTTTGCTTTTAATATGGAAGTCCGAAACGCGTAAAGTTTCCATGGGTTAACACCCTCCTTTTGTTTCCACGGATGGAACCTTTTTAATATTTGCTAATAAAGCTTTGACATTTTTATTCAGAGGTGATTGTGCCGGATCCTTTCCTCTTTTGCGTTTCCTATGATCACCCAGCCTAAGTCGTAGCGCTGAGCGAATGGCGCCTCATGTGGCCCATTGATTTGTTGGCGTACTTTGTGTAGCCGGAGGATGTCCCTTCCAAGCAGAATCAGGATTTTTGCATTATGATCAAGAACTGGGATCTTGCTGGCGATAGTTCTCAGGTGAGGGTGGTGAAGAGCTGCCTCTGGTGTTGGAATCTCTTCCCGGTTAGTCGGTATCTGGTTGCACTCGATGAGTGTCGGTAGAGGTATCTCTACGGTATTTTCAAGAGATGTTACCATGAGACCACTGGCTCTTCTTCCGCAAGATTCTGAGATGCCGCTGCAAGTGCCTAGTGTGTAAGGGTAGGCATTTCCTTTTAAGCCGAACAAGTCAAAGAGTTCAGACCTGGCGAGTGACCTGTTGCTCTGGTCGTCCAGGATGCTGTACACCAGGGGTGGGGAACCTTTTTAATGCCGAGGGCCATTTGGAATTTTCTACCAACCTTCGGGGGCCGCACAAAACTATCAACTTAAAATTACCCTGCTATACTTAGTCAAACAATTAACTCATCGTGGCGGCTGAAGCTTCTTGTTTTTGGTGCGGCTATATTATTCAATATTGATCTTATTGCTTCTCACAACTGTTTTTCCACGTTTGTGTCAGCTGGGACTGCTGTAAATACATCACAGGAGATGCTGAGGGCATATACATCACAGGAGATGCTGAGGGCATATACATCACAGGAGATGCTGAGGGCATATACATCACAGGAGATGCTGAGGGCATATACATCACAGGAGATGCTGAGGGCATATACATCACTGGGGAGGGCTGGAAGGAATATACATTGCTGGGAGGACTAGACATCACTGGGGAGGGCTGGGAGGACTAGACATCACTGGGGAGGGCTAGGAGGACTAGACATCACTGGGGAGGGCTGGGAGGACTAGACATCACTGTGGAGGGCTGGGAGGACTAGACATCACTGGGGAGGGCTGGGAGGACTAGACATCACTGGGGAGGGCTGGGAGGACTAGACATCACTGGGGAGGGCTGGGAGGACTAGACATCACTGGGAAGGGCTGGGAGGACTAGACATCACTGGGGAGGGCTAGGAGGACTAGACATCACTGGGGAGGGCTGGGAGGACTAGACATCACTGTGGAGGGCTGGGAGGACTAGACATCACTGTGGAGGACTGGGAGGACTAGACATCACTGGGGAGGGCTGGGAGGACTAGACATCACTGGGGAGGGCTGGGAGGACTAGACATCACTGGGGAGGGCTGGGAGGACTAGACATCACTGGGGAGGGCTAGGAGGACTAGACATCACTGGGGAGGGCTGGGAGGACTAGACATCACTGTGGAGGGCTAGGAGGACTAGACATCACTGGGGAGGGCTGGGAGGACTAGACATCACTGTGGAGGGCTGGGAGGACTAGACATCACTGTGGAGGGCTGGGAGGACTAGACATCACTGGGGAGGGCTGGGAGGACTAGACATCACTGGGGAGGGCTGGGAGGACTAGACATCACTGGGGAGGGCTGGGAGGACTAGACATCACTGGGGAGGGCTGGGAGGACAAGACATCACTGGGGAGGGCTGGGAGGACTAGACATCACTGGGGAGGGCTGGGAGGACTAGACATCACTGGGGAGGGCTGGGAGGACTAGACATCACTGGGGAGGGCTGGGAGGACTAGACATCACTGCGGAGGGCTGCGAGGACTAGACATCACTGGGGAGGGCTGCGAGGACTAGACATCACTGGGGAGGGCTGCGAGGACTAGACATCACTGGGGAGGGCTGGGAGGACTAGACATCACTGGGGAGGGCTGCGAGGACTAGACATCACTGGGGAGGGCTGGGAGGACTAGACATCACTGTGGAGGGCTGGGAGGACTAGACATCACTGTGGAGGACTGGGAGGACTAGACATCACTGGGGAGGGCTGGGAGGACTAGACATCACTGGGGAGGGCTGGGAGGACTAGACATCACTGTGGAGGGCTGGGAGGACTAGACATCACTGGGGAGGGCTGCGAGGACTAGACATCACTGGGGAGGGCTGCGAGGACTAGACATCACTGGGGAGGGCTGGGAGGACTAGACATCACTGGGGAGGGCTGCGAGGACTAGACATCACTGTGGAGGGCTGGGAGGACTAGACATCACTGGGGAGGGCTGCGAGGACTAGACATCACTGGGGAGGGCTGCGAGGACTAGACATCACTGGGGAGGGCTGGGAGGACTAGACATCACTGTGGAGGGCTGGGAGGACTAGACATCACTGTGGAGGACTGGGAGGACTAGACATCACTGGGGAGGGCTGGGAGGACTAGACATCACTGGGGAGGGCTGGGAGGACTAGACATCACTGTGGAGGGCTGGGAGGACTAGACATCACTGGGGAGGGCTGCGAGGACTAGACATCACTGGGGAGGGCTGGGAGGACTAGACATCACTGGGGAGGGCTGCGAGGACTAGACATCACTGTGGAGGGCTGGGAGGACTAGACATCACTGGGGAGGGCTGCGAGGACTAGACATCACTGGGGAGGATTATATATCACTGGGGAGGATTATATATCACTGGGGAGGATTATATATCACTGGGGAGGATTATATATCACTGGGGAGGATTATATATCACTGGGGAGGATTATATATCACTGGGGAGGATTATATATCACTTGGGAGGGCTGGGAGAAATATAAGGACATTGCTAGGGGTTCTGACATACCAGGGGGGCACAGGCAGCAGTGTGGAGGCCGCAGGGGCATAGGCAGCAGTGTGGAGGCGACAGGGGCACAGGCTGCCGTGGGGAGGCCACAGGGGGACAGGCTGCCGTGGGGGAGAGTGAGGAGCACAGGCTGCCGTGGGGGAGAGTGAGGAGGATGAGACGCTGCACGGAGCACAGGCTGCAGTGGGAATGCACAAGGAGGACGGGACGCTGCAGTGGGGATGCGCAAGGTGGATGGGACGCTGCACGGAGCACAGGCTGCAGTGGGGATGTGCAGGGGCACACACAGGCATGGGAGCACAAACACACCTGTCGGACGCTGAGGTAGTAGCTTCTCTTCTGTGGAAAAAGAGCGAGTTGAGCGCTTACTCCACCCACAAAGTACGTCCTCACGCTAGCATGAGGACGTAAGCCATACAGGGTTTAAAGGGCCAGCAGCAAGCAAGACGCTGCTGCCTCCCGAGCTCTGTGGACTGTGGAATGTGCCCGGGGGCCGCAGAAAAGGTCATGGCGGGCCGCATACGGCCCGCGGGCCGGAGGTTCCCCACCCCTGCTGTACACCTTCACGGCCCTTTCTGGGTGACCTTTGGGATATACCCTTAGGCATATTTTTTCACAAGAATTGTCCCAGAGATCTTCTCCACAGACTTCGGTGCACAAGGAGGATACTGTGAGGTGGTTTGCAGCTTGGCCTGTACTCTCCCCGCCATGACTTGTGGTAAGAGAAGGTGTAGGTGCAGGATCAGACTGAGATGGGTGGAGCGCTTGGTGATCTGTGCTGTCACACTCCATGCACTTGATTGTAACCTTACAGTCCTTGGCAAGGTGTTCTGTAGAGGCACAACACCTGAAACATACCCCAAACCTTTTCAAGAGTTCCTTTCGTTCTTGAAGGGGTTTCCTCCTGAAGCCAATGCACTTCTTCAGGGGGTGTGGCAGTTTGTGAATAGGACACTGGCGGTTTGGATTTTCTGCCTTCCCGCCTTCATTGCCCTTGTCTGGTGCTGACATTGGTGTAGGTGGTAGAACGTCGGTCTTCTTGACTGATACTGGGCCCCTACGTTTTCTGTCATTTTGATGAGGGCTCTCATATCCGGGAGCTGGTGAAGTGGAGCCAGTTGGTTCTCCACAGGTGAAGCTGGGGTCTGCCTTACGTTCCGCAATGCCGTTGATGAACTCACAGAAGTAGGAGAATGGAGGGAAGGAGACTTGGTGCTCTTTTTTTATAGTTTGTTCCTACCTTGGTCCACCTTTCCTGCACGTTGTAAGGTAACTTGGCGACTATGGGTTTCACCCCACTAGCGGTGTCCAGGTAGCTGAGGCCAAGTAGGTGTGTGTCTGTTTTGGCCAGCTGGAGCTCGGACAGCAGGTCGCTGAGTTCCTGGTACTTTGAAGCATCCTTGCCAGATATTTTGGGAAGATCATATAGTTGTTTGAGTAATGCATCTTCAATTGCTTCAGGACTGCCGAAGCCTTTCTCTAGTCTGTCCCATGCGGTTGCGAGACCAGTTGTTGGGTCGCTGATGTAGACGGATCTGAGTCTCTTGATTCTCTTGGTGGACCGTGGCCCTAGCCACCTGATTAGCAAGTCCAGCTCTTCGGCAGCCATAATACCGAGGTCACGCGGTTTTGAAGGCACACTTCCACCCTCTGTAGTTTTCGGGCTGGTCATCAAACTTTCTGAGACCGGTGTTGGTGAGTTCTCGGCGGATCATGTACCTCGCAAAGTCGGACATGTCTGATCTTTGCGACGTTGGGGGCACATTTGCTGACTGCGTGGTGCTGGTTGTGTGATTCATAGCTTTTTGGTTCGGGAACATGGGAAAGTACGAAGTGGCGTAGGCGTTTAGACCAGTGATTGGTTTGGTGTGTACAATCTCTGTTGTATACGGGGCCGGAACTACACAGTTGTTGGGAGTGTAGCGCCTTGCCGGCATGTTAGGTTGCATGTAGACATGGGCATACGGAGGTTGCTGATGCGCAGGGTGTGGCTGTGCATTGGAATATGAAAGTCTGAGGTGCATTGGACTGACCTGGAAGGCTGGAAGCTGTAGGTGGATCAGTGTCTTGAGGCTCTGGAGAAGTGTTAGCACTGACGGGAAAGTTGATGGTAGTTGGCAGTTCGTCGGCTTGGCTCAGCACGTAATCTCTTGTATGCTTAAGTGAGTCTTCTGTGTCGAGGTCACACAAACTGGCGCTGCCTTCTTGGCTCCCACCCAGAGCTTGCTCAAAGACCTTTAGCCTTGCCATTGCCGCCATGTGTACACATTCCTTCTGTAGGGCTTCAATTTCTGCTTCCTTGCGTGCAGATTCTGCAATTGTCTCTGCTTCTCTGCGTGCAGATTGTTTTCATTTCTGCTTCTCTGTGTGCAGATTCTGTTTTCATCTCTGCTTCTCTGCGTGCAGATTCTGTTTTCATCTCTGCGTGCAGATTCTGCTTTCATCTCTGCTTCTCTGCGTGCAGATTCTGTTTTCATCTCTGCTTCTCTCTGGGCAAAGATGGCTTGTACTTTTGTTGTTTCTGCTTCAGCGCGTGCCTTTATGAGCTGCTCGCTGAGGGTTGAGTACCTTGATGAGCCTGATTTGAGTGAGTGCCTTGAGCTCTTAACGGACCTGGATTTGTAAGATGCCACTCCTGACATTTGCTCAATTTTTGCTTCAGTCTCGCTCACAATGTCGCGCACAGTGCGGTCTCGTTCAGCATTAAGCTGTCGGAAGTCCTGTAGTTCTTTTTGAGACTCAGATGTATTTGATCTCAGCAGGGGAGAGGAATATTTTTTACAAATCTCTTTGTAGGACTGGTATGTTGAGTACAGTTGTTCAAGGGCTCCCTCTGATGGTAGCTCATGAGCACTGGGCACAGATAAAACAGTCACTTGTTTTTGCACTCTTTGCCACAATAATACTGTGTGGGTGAGCAGTTCACTTCTGGCTGTTTCTAGGTTCTCTTTAACCTTCCATGTTGATCTGATCAACCGCTTAGCTCTTTCACTGTAATTTAAGTGTGAGTCCATGTCTTTCTCTTGCTGCTTTAGAGCAGGAAGGGTGAATGCTGCTCTGTACTGGTTGTCACGGAAACCAATACAATGTTGCAATCTCTGCAGCCAGCAGTCTGTGTTTGCAGAATGTATTTGCAGAGTCTCTGCTGCAGCTTATAATTAGTTTATGGGTGATTCTTAGGGTACTTTCACACTTGCGTTGTTTTCTTTCCGTCACAATCCGCCCTTTTGGAAAACAGCGGAATCCGTTAACGGATTCCGCTGTCTCCCATAGACTTGTATGGATGACGGATTGTGCCAAAAGGACCTGCGTTGCTTCCGCTGGGCAACGCTCCGTTGCTTCCGCCCAGTGGGAGGAACGCATGTAACTTTTTTTGAGCAGCGGAATCCTTAGGATTTCAATGCGCATGCTCTCTCTGGCTCCCTGCACCCGTAACCAAGATAAATATCGGGTAACCAAGGAAAGTGTTTACCCGATATTTACCCTGGCCACGTGTGCAGGGAGCCCGACACTTCCCCGCTCGGCTCCGCCCCCTCCCGCACTCCACTCCGCATGTATATACACACACACACACATACATACACACACACACATGCACACACACACACTCACCTATCCTCAGTGCCATGGCCCCGCTCGGCTCCACCCACTCCGCACTCCGCCCCCCGCACACATTCTCGGCGGACGAGCGATCAGCTGATCACCCGGCGCTGGGAGTAATCAGTTTACCACCCCCCCCCCCCGTGCTGGGAGCGATCAGCTGATCACCCGGCGCTGGGAGCGATCAGCTGATCACCCGGTGCTGGGAGCGATCAGCTGATCACCCGGCGGCCGGCTACTGGGAGCGATCAGCTGATCACCCGGCGGCCGGCTACTGGGAGCGATCAGCTGATCACCCGGCGGCCGGCTACTGGGAGCGATCAGCTGATCACCCGGCGGCCGGCTACTGGGAGCGATCAGCTGATCACCCGGCGGCCAGCTACTGGGTGCAATCAGCTGATCGTTCACAATAGTCTGCCGCCGGTAAAAAAAAAAAAAACAAAACGGATTCCGTTGTTTTGCAGCATCCATTGCATCCGTTGTGCCACTATATGCAACACATCCGTTGCATCCGTCACACAACGCAATGCAACGGATGCCATTCAACGCAAGTGTGAAACTAGCCTTAGTTTATAGCTGCACACAGTTCTGATAACAGGTTGAGGCTATGTGCACACGTGTGCGTATTACATGCAGTTATGCTGCGATCTGCAGCGCAGCGTAACTGCATACGTCCCCTGCACAGTCTATGGAGATTGTGCAGGAGCCGTGTGCACGTGGCATATTAGAACGCAGCGATTTAGCTGCTGCCCGAATCGCTGCATTCTAAGAAGTGACATGTCACTTCTTCCGTGCGGTTTGCATGCTGTCTATAGGGAGAGGCAGCATGCAGAGCGCACGTTCTCTGCCGGCACCATGCGCTTCAGAACGGAGCTTTTCAGCTGCGCTCTGAAGCGCACCTTTTAGGTGCGGTGCAGAGCGCACACGTGCGCACATAGCCTAATACTTTACAGGGCACTTTGTCTGAAGCTGCTATAAAGTTTTATGCTGTAGCTTGTTATCAGCCCCTTGGGGTAATCCTTTCTCTGGATTGTATGCAGTATAGCACTCCTGGAAACAGGTTCTTTACTGATATATGAATACTAATCCCGGTCACAGCTAGTCCTTTTCACTATTCTGTCTCTTCCTGGTAGCAATGAATCCAACCGCTCTAATTATCAGTCCCTTAGATAACTGTATGGTTTTACTCACTCTACCGGCATCCACAGATAGCTCAACTCAGCCCAACGATGACTTGTAGAAATACAAGGAGAAACGCTGTAGTTTTCTTCTAGAATCTTGTATTAAGTACAAAGTAAAGGCAGGTGAAAAGGAATAATCTGTACAGGGTTTTAGACATGTCTTCAGCAATGGTTCCTCTCTAGACTAAACTGAAGGAGAAGGGAGGAGCTTTCTATACAGAAGCCAACTAAGGGAGGAATATAGGGACAAACTTCATAAGGTCTAAATCTACCTAGTAACAATAAAGGAATTTTCTGATAGGAGGAAAAATATGCAATGCAAGAATTATGTACAACACGTTGTTCCCATTCATGGGACACAACATCATCAATGGTGACAAAAAGATAGGAGTGTTTCCAGGGAATGTCTTCAATGATGTCTATAAGATGTGAGGAGTCTCTGAGGTAGCTATTAAGTTTAAACACTTGTGGTTGCATTAATTGATCAACGTATGCCGCTAGATTAGCTGTTAGGGAATTTATGCCCGATATTATGGGTCGCCCTGGGGGATTGAGAGGGGTTTTGTGCAGCTTGGGCAGATGGTAAAAGAATGCTATGTTGAAGTTGTTGGTTTGTAGAAACTTTTTTTCGGATGAATCAAGTATATTATTATCGATGGCTCTCTGTACCATGTTTTTGTAAGCTGTTACAGCCAACTCGTAGTTAACCCATTCAACTGTATGATAATAGGTGGGGTCGGACAATATCCTGAGTGCTTCTTTAATATAGTCGCCTCTATTTTGGATGGCTATGCCTCCTCCCTTATCGGCAGATCTTACCACAATATCCCAGTTTTCTTTTAGGTTTTTTAATGCTAATCTTTCTTTTTTATTGAGATTGTGCTGTATCCCTCTTTTGGTGTTCATGATCTCTTTTAGATCTGTTAAAACCAAGTCACTAAAGGTTTTCACGTGATGACCTTTGTTCTCCGTGGGGTATTTTTTTTTCCTTTCTCTCTTGCCTTCCACTACTTCCTCCTGCGAGCTCCACGTGGCGTTTAGTCACCAGTCGGCTGATGCAGTCGGCTGATGTCATTTGTGCAAACTGGCTACTTTTTTTCAGTACTATATAATTCTAGGTAGCAGCATATGTCATGCTGTTCTTTCTACTTCTGTCCTGATGAAGAAGGCGGTGATGCCTTCGAAACGCGTTGACTTGTGAAAATGAAGGAAAGAATCCCATCACATCTCCTGGAATTGTGGTTTTTAGCGCAGCATAGAACCCGTTTCTCATCACCCACCCAGTGATCCATATCTTTTCCATCGGGGCTGCGGCTGACCACTCCATACATCCATTTATTTGATGCCTTTAAGGAGTTGTGCCTGTCACAACTGAAACAGGTGAGTACCTGTCTTTCTCCTTATAACCACTTGTCTACCAGATAAGACCCTATTTGCGCTTCTTTTTTTACCACAGCTCTCCTGATCAGTTGATCAGTGAGCAAGAGTGGGATTTTTGGTACTCCTATTCTAGTCATCAGCAGTGGGTTTAGATTTATCAGCTAAATCTAATATTTGTAATTACAACTAAAGTCCCAATACAGTGTACAGGTTGTGCCGAGTATTACTTCAGAACTTGTAACGTTATAGAAAAGCATTTCCTTAAACATTTTAGGTAAAGCACTATACTAAACATGTCCGTATACTTCTACGTAATAGTTTATGAGGCAGATTTATTAAACAAAAAAACATTAAGCCTGTGTGTATAAAACCATTCAGCAGAGGGCACTATACACACAGCAGTCACGTTCATTTACATTACCTGACGGCTCAAGTGTACTCAATATATAGAGGACTACGCTTTATCTCACATCTGCTGTAGAAACCCAGGACGTACGGTATTAAAGGGTTATTCCTAGAAATGAAAGTTATCAGCTATTCATATTATGGAAATAAGTTACTGATCAATGGGGATAACTGCTAAGACTCCTAACAGGGCTCTGGAACCATGAGAACAACATCTTGAATGGAGAGAAGGAGTACATGTTTGATATGCACTGCATTCATGGTCTATGGGACTATTGGCGATAACTGAGTCAAGGTAAGGCCTTATTCAGATTTTTATTTATTTCCAAATACAAGAAAAACTAACCGAGTTTCATCAGTGATTTCAGTGAGAGTTTCTTCAGGGTTTGGTCCGGATTCTTCAGTTTTTCTCATATGTTAAAAAAATTAAAAATTCTCCATCTAAGGCTGGCGTCACACTTGCGATTGACTCGCACAAGTGCAATGCGAGAAAATCTCACATTGCACTCCGACCAATGTTAATCAATGAGGCAGCTCCGATCTGCTATTTTTTCCTCAGCTCAAATCGGACTGAGGAAAAAAAAAAATCGCAGCATGCCACGAGTTTCTTGTGCAAGTCTCTCCAATGCAAGTCTATGAGAATGAGAAAAAAACGGATGTCACACGGATGGCACACGGATCATCCTAGTGACATCCGATTTTCTAAATACAATTTTATCATGTAGCAGAGAACACTGTAAATGACTGTAATGACTAATAGCTGCTGAGAAAAAAACGGATCAGATATGGATTGAATACGGATTGCTCACGGACTACTATCATGAGAAAAATCACAGACTCGCATTGCAATTGCATTGCACACGGATCAACACTCAGACAGAGCTCATCCTACTCTCAGGCATGAGAATCAGACTGATTTTACAATCACAAGTGTGATGCCGGCCTAACAGTACATAAAAATTGGACCACACTCACATGTCATCTGAGTGCTGTCCTATTTTTTTCACAGACCCATAGACTTGCAATGCTGGTTTTGAACACATACGGTTCAACATCGAACATGTCTCTGCAATTTTGCGTGGACCACTAAGTCCAAGAAATTCATGGACATGTGAACAGTCCCCTTCAGTATTGTAGGTACAAATGCTATAAGTGAAAAACACAGAAAGCAGTTGTACGCAAAAAAAAGAGATGTCTGAAGAAGACCTAAGGCGGGCTTTGCATGTTGCGACATCGCAAGCCGATGCTGCGATGTCGCACGTGATAGTCCCCGCCCCCGTCGCAGCTGCGATATCCTTGTGATAGCTGCCGTAGCGAACATTATCGCTACGGCAGCTTCACATGGACTCACCTGCCCTGCGACCGTCGCTCTGGCCGGCGACCCGCCTCCTTATTAAGGGGGCGGGTCGTGTGGCGTCACTGCGACGTCACACGGCAGGCGGCCAATAGGAGCGGAGGGGCGGAGATGAGCGGGATGTAAACATCCCGCCCACCTCCTTCCTCCCGCATATCCTACGGAAGCCGTGGTGACGCCGGTAGGAGATGTTCCTCGCTCCTGCGACTTCACACACAGCGATGTGTGCTGCCGCAGGAGCGAGGAACAACATCGGACCATCGCGTCAGCGTAATTATGGATTACGCCGACGCTGCACCGATGATACGATTACAACACTTTTGCGCTCGTTAATCGTATCATCGAACCTTTACACACTACGATGTCGCATGCGATGCCGGAAGTACGTCATTTTCAATTTGACCCCACCGACATCGCACCTGCGATGTCGTAGTGTGCAAAGCCCGCCTAAGTCTGAGGAGGACATCACATTAGTTGTAAACCATCAGCCAAGTCATATAATCAGTAAAGTCTAGGTAAAATGATAGCAGCTCTGTAATTGGTTGCTATGGGCAACAAAGGCAGTTTCAAAAGTCTACGTTATATTACACTGGTGATGTCCTTGTAGGACATTGATGCTTAAATGGAAATATATAAATCAGATTATGAGATATAAATTATGTTATTAGGGGTTATGTGCAGAAGGCCTCCTCTAAGACCCATGAAAAATAAAGCTTTCGCCTTGGGTACTCAAGAAAGTCTTGCCAATGAGACATGACTGGGTGTGATGTCCAACTTTTAAAGTATGTTTCCTCTGAAAACCCCACAAGGGCTCATTCAGGCATGTTGTCAGAGTATAGATCAGACAGCACACTAATCAATGTCATTCAATAGAGCTGTTCACAAGAGCATGCATTATTCTCTTCTGTATCTCAAATGAGACTTGGCTATTCAAATCTCTGGTTCTTTATAAAAAATAAAAAAAAGTCAGATCCAGATCACCCATTAAATTGAGGGTAGGGAATATAAGAGTGCTGTCATGGATTCCGAACAAACATATTACCAGTAAGTAATTACATATTTTTCACTTACCCGTGACAGCACCATTGAGAGAATAACAGAAATAACTCAGGGAGGGACCACAGCCTGCAGAACCCTTCTACCAAAGGTGCGATCAGAGAAGGAAGACAAATCCAGCCTATAGTAGAAGACCATGTAGCTGCTTTACAAATTTGTTCAATGGACACATCCGACCTCTCCACCCAGGAAGTTGCCATGGCTCTTATAGAATGAGCCTTTAACCCCTATGGAACAGCCTTACTGAACAAAGAGTAGGCCAAACTAATAGCCTCCTTAATCCATCCGGCTAAAGCCTATGTCCCTTCCTATGACCCTGTAAGGAAACGAACAATGACCTATCAACTCTCCAGGACTCAGTAACTGAGAAGTATTCAATAAGACACGTCATGTAATGTAGTAATGTAGTATGTAACCTCTCTTCCTTGTGATTACTGGGACTATCACAGAAGGATGGAAGATCTACCTCCAGACCTATGAAATTTAGAAGCTACCATGGGAAGATATGCTGTATCAGGTCTTAAAATGACCCTAGCTTTTAAACCTGAGTAAGGCTATGTGCCCACGGGGAAAGTGTCCTGCGGATATATCTGCACGACATTCCGCAGGTGCTCCCAGGAAACAGCACCACAACTTTTGTCTGTTTCCATGCTGCGGAATGTCGTGCGGATATGCTGCGGGCATTCTGCATTGAGGATACAGTACCATGGCTTCGGCACTGCATCCTCAATGCAGAACAAGTGCTGCAGTGATCGGGGAAGTTTATACTTACCTCCATCATGCAGCACCTCGCTTTCCGGCGGCCCGGGTCACTGTCAGGCAGCGTCTGGTTTCACTGTGCTGGAGGTGGGCGGGCCTGAACTAGCTCCGGCTGTCACATGACCAGAGCTCGTGCAGGCTCCGCCCACCTCTTCCTTCCTGTACCTGGCTGGATCCACCGCGCTGCTGCCGCTACACCGGACGGAGAAAGTGACTCGGGTCTCTATCATGGCAGGTAAGTATATGGGACCCTGCGGAGAAATCCGCTACAATAATTGACATGCTGCAGATTTTTCCGCACGGAAATCCGCACGATTTCCGCTGCGGAAAAATGCGCAGCGTGGGCACAGCATTTCCCAAATGCCATAGAAATGGCTGGGGAGTAGCTGTGCTGCAGATTTTCGGAAAATCCGCGGCTTTTCCGCGAGAAATCCGCGGCAAAATCCGCGCATTTTCCGCAGCGTGGGCACATAGCCTAAGAGGAAGATCTACTGATAGGGCCTGAATGTCACTAATCCTATGGGCAGTTGTCAAGGTCACTCTAGTAAGACTGTCTTCAGAGAGAAGAGCTTAATAGATGTGGAGGATTTGAAAGAGGATTCTGTTATCGCCATTAAAACAAAAATTAAATCCCATCGAGCTAACAATGATCAGATGTTCCCATGTCAAGGACAGGAAACCAACTGATGCGTGGGAGGCGTACTGCCCTTATATTCAGTAGTTTTGCTGTGCTTGAAGGGCGCATCTCCTCTCTCCGTGGTGCTATCATGGGTCAGTAAAAAATCTTGTTTGTGTAAGTACTTTCTGAGAGCCGTAACGTTTTTAATTTTTGGGATATGGAGCTGTGTGTGGGCTTGTTTTGGTGCCCTGAGATGATGTTTTTATTGATATTATTTTTGGATATGCATTTTGATCAGCCCTTACAGTTTTTTCTGTTGCGGTGGCCTAAAAACTGCAATTCTGGTGATTTGATTTTGTTACGCTGTTTACCGATCAGATTAATTTATTTTATATTTTGATAGATCAGACTTTTACTAATGCAGCTATTTCCAGATGTGTATTTTTTAATGTGGTAACGGGGTGATTTTACATTTTTTATTTGTTAACGTATTTTTTTTTCTACTGTATTTAAAGGGAACCTGTCACATGGAAAAATGCTATTAAATTGCAGATGTGAGGTTAATCTGCAAGTTAATAGCATTCTGATCCTGCCCGGCGCCTGCACACTAAATCCCACTGACGGAAGGAAATTAACTTTAATCCAGCCGGCAACATTTCTGTTTCAGTCATGGGGACGCTGCCGCTCTGTGCATGGCAACCTCTGGTTGTAACCACGCCCCCCCGCGTTGACTGACAGCCACTCTGCATTAACCCTCCTTCACATGTGACTTACAATTTCACAAGTACTGGAGACACGGACTCACGAAAACCCATTTAAGTCATGTAAGCCATTGGGCTTGGTCACACATCACTGTTTTCACATGGACAGTGTGTGTGTGAGCCACATGGTGACATGGCCGTTTTCTGATGTGATACGTGCGACACTTACCGGAGAAAATACAGCTTTGCCTCTGCTATTGCTTCCAGGGCGTGCTCATTATGCCTCATCATGCATATTCACTGCACTCACCGCGGACCTGGAGCACTGGACACAGCAACGCCGAAGACAGGTAAGTATACCAGCTCATGTTGTTCATGTACTATTCAGATGTCACACAGATAGCACAGGGACAGCACACGGACACACACATACGCACCTTCACCACGGACCGTGGAAAACGTTTGTGTTTTGTACGGACGTGTGATAGAGGCCTTAAAAGAACCTGTCAGTCAGTGCAGGGGGGCATGGTTACAGCTGCCTCTCTCCATACACAGAGTGGTGACTGAACCCGCACCAGCGCTACTCCCGTGACTGAAACCCAAATTCTGTGGGGAGGATTAAAGATCATTTCCTCCTTTTTGAGGAGGCAAAATTAATATTTTTAAACAGTTAGTGCAGTGATTATCCCTATGAATACATCAAGTATAGTCAGTTGCTATATGCATAGACAGTAGGCTTCTACTCAGAATCTTGTGTATTGTATAGTAATCTGCTTAACTGTCACAACTGATACTTGGATACAGGGAGATTTTAGATCACAGCACTTAGAGGTTTTAATCTATTCTATTTATTCTATACCCTCTAGATCAGGGGTCTCAAACTCGGCTGGGTGTATGGGCCGCACAGAGGAAAAAAATAATTTGGGGGGCCGCATTCTTTGCGGGACAAAGTGACATATTTATTGGTACCATATATATTTTTTTACACACCTTTGGATCACTTATTGTCAACATTTTTCACTTGTTTATTATAACAAATGTGCACATTCTTTGGTTAAATATAAAAAAAAAAAAAAAATTGATGGTAAAGAAAAAGTCATGCCTTATTTTGTTTTTTTACATTTTATCCCTTTCTTGTAACTAATAGTGTTACAATTATCACTATATAGAAATTTTGGCCAACATCTTTTAGTAATGTTCCCCATCCTATAGTAATGTGCCCACCTTGTCCCCATCCTATAGTAATGACCCTAGCCTTGTCCCTATTCTAATGTCCCCATCCAATAGTATTATGCCCATCCTTGTAATGTCCCCATCTTTTAGTAATGTGCCCACCTTGTCCCCATCCTATAGACATGTGCCCACCTTGTCCCCATTCTATAGTAATGTGCCCACCTTGTCCCCATTCTATAGTAATGTGCCCACCTTGTCCCCATTCTATAGTCATGTGCCCACCTTGTCCCTATTCTATAGTAAGGTGCCCACCTTGTCCCCATCCTATAGACTTGTGACCACCTTGTCCCCATCCTATAGACATGTGCCCACCTTGTCCCCATTCTATAGTAATGTGCCCACCTTGTCCCCATTCTATAGTAATGTGCCCACCTTGTCCCCATTCTATAGTCATGTGCCCACCTTGTCCCTATTCTATAGTAAGGTGCCCACCTTGTCCCCATCCTATAGACTTGTGCCCACCTTGTCCCCATCCTATAGACATGTGCCCACCTTGTCCCCATTCTATAGACATGTGCCCGCCTTGTCCCCATTCTATAGACATGTGCCCACCTTGTCCCCATCCTATAGACATGTGCCCACCTTGTCCCCATTCTATAGTAATGTGCCCACCTTGTCCCCATTCTATAGTAATGTGCCCACCTTGTCCCCATTCTATAGTCATGTGCCCACCTTGTCCCTATTCTATAGTAAGGTGCCCACCTTGTCCCCATCCTATAGACTTGTGCCCACCTTGTCCCCATCCTATAGACATGTGCCCACCTTGTCCCCATTCTATAGACATGTGCCCACCTTGTCCCCATTCTATAGACATGTGCCCACCTTGTCCCTATTCTATAGTCATGTGCCCACCTTGTCCCTATTCTATAGTCATGTGCCCACCTTGTCCCCATCCTATAGACATGTGCCCACCTTGTCCCCATCCTATAGACATGTGCCCACCTTGTCCCCATCCTATAGACATGTGCCCACCTTGTCCCCATCCTATAGACATGTGCCCACCTTGTCCCCATCCTATAGACATGTGCCCACCTTGTCCCCATCCTATAGACATGTGCCCACCTTGTCCCCATCCTATAGACATGTGCCCACCTTGTCCCTATTCTATAGACATGTGCCCACCTTGTCCCTATTCTATAGACATGTGCCCACCTTGTCCCTATTCTATAGTAAGGTGCCCACCTTGTCCCAATCCTATAGACATGTGCCCACCTTGTCCCTATTCTATAGTAAGGTGCCCACCTTGTCCCAATCCTATAGACATGTGCCCATCTTGTCCCCATCCTATAGACATGTGCCCACCTTGTCCAAATCCTATAGACATGTGCCCACCTTCTCCCCATCCTATAGACATGTGCCCACCTTGTCCCCATCCTGTAGTCATGTGCTCACCTTGTCCCCATCCTATAGTCATGTGCCCACCTTGTCCCTATTCTATAAACATGTGCCCACCTTGTCCCCATCCTATAGACATGTGCCCACCTTGTCCCTATTCTATAGTCATGTGCTCACCTTGTCCCTATTCTATAGTCATGTGCTCACCTTGTCCCTATTCTATAGTCATGTGCTCACCTTGTCCCCATCCTATAGTCATGTGCTCACCTTGTCCCCATCCTATAGTCATGTGCCCACCTTGTCCCTATTCTATAGACATGTGCCCACCTTGTCCCCATCCTATAGTCATGTGCCCACCTTGTCCCTACTCTATAGTCATGTGCTCACCTTGTCCCTATTCTATAGTCATGTGCCCACCTTGTCCCCATCCTATAGACATGTGCCCACCTTGTCCCTATTCTATAGTAAGGTGCCCACCTTGTCCCAATCCTATAGACATGTGCCCACCTTGTCCCTATTCTATAGTAAGGTGCCCACCTTGTCCCCATCCTATAGACATGTGCCCACCTTGTCCCTACTCTATAGTCATGTGCTCACCTTGTCCCTATTCTATAGTCATGTGCCCACTTTGTCCCCATCCTATAGACATGTGCCCACCTTATCCCCATCCTATAGTCATGTGCTCACCTTGTCCCTATTCTAAAGTCATGTGCCCACCTTGTCCCCATCCTATAGACATGTGCCCACCTTGTCCCCATCCTATAGTCATGTGCCCACCTTGTCCCTATTCTATAGTCATGTGCCCACCTTGTCCATATTCTATTGTCATGTGCCCACCTTGTCCATATTCTATTGTCATGTGCCCACCTTGTCATTATTCTATAGTCATGTGCCCACCTTGTCCCTATTCTATAGTCATGTGCCCACCTTGTCCCCATCCTATAGTCATGTGCCCACCTTGTCCCTATTCTATAGTAAGGTGCCCACCTTGTCCCCATCCTATAGACATGTGCCCACCTCCCCATCCTATAGACATGTGCCCACCTTGTCCCTATTCTATAGTAAGGTGCCCACCTTGTCCCCATCCTATAGACTTGTGCCCACCTTGTCCCTATTCTATAGACATGTGCCCACCTTGTCCCCATTCTATAGACATGTGCCCACCTTGTCCCCATTCTATAGACATGTGCCCACCTTGTCCCCATTCTATAGACATGTGCCCACCTTGTCCCCATCCTATAGACATGTGCCCACCTTGTCCCTATTCTATAGTAATGTCCCCATCCTGTAGTAATGGGGGGGGGGGGCGCTATAATTTACCGATCGCTCTCGGCTTCCTTCCACCCACAGACGCTGGAGTGAAGGTGAGGGGGGCGGTCTCCGGCCCCAGATCCACAGTGATTGGACAGATCGGTCACAAGGCCGGTCTCTCCAATCAGAGCTGGGGGCGGGTGAAACAGAGGTCACCCAGCTCCAGCCAATGATCGGTGCTACAGCTGCACTGATCAGGGCTGGATTTCAATGTTACAGCCATTTTCAATGGCTGTAACATTACAGTGGCTGTGATTGGCTGACGAATGCCGCACAGCCAATCACAGCCTCCGTAGGTCCGGGGAGGAGACACCACCCCTCCTGAGGTTCCCTCCTCCCCGAATCTAAGGTATTTGCTATTGGCAATGCAAACGGCGATCGCAGCCACAGGGGCTGCGATGTCGCCATGACGTACTGGGTATGTCATGGGTCCTTAAGTACCAGGGAGCCATGACGTACCCAGTACGTCATAGGTCGCTAAGGGGTTAATGTGCCGTCCGTCACATACACAAAAAATAAAAAAACACCATTCTTCTCACCTGTCTCGCGCTCCCTCGGCTCCTAACCTCTGCTTCTCGCTGTCTGCAGGCCGTGCCCCCGGTGACTATCGCGGCCGGTGCAGCGATTTATGTCAGATGAATGTTTTGCCGGCGCTACACGCGCACAGTCCTTGCCTCTGAGAACGCAGTGCCGGCAAAACACTCATCTAACAAAGTGCAGACAGTGGCTGCAGCCCCTGCACCGGCCGCGATAGTAAACAGGGGCACGGGCCTGGGGGCCGCAAGAAGCAACCTGATGGGCCGCATGCGGCCCGCGGGCCGCGTGCGGCCCGCGGGCCGCGTGTTTGAGACCCCTGCTCTAGATACTTATTAATGAAGTCATAAAAGTTTTATTTTTAAAATAGTCTTCTTTAGTTTAAGTGTTTAGTTGCTTTGGCAAAGGTTTTATTTAATTACCCCTACGTAAAAACATAGTTTGTTTAATTAAGTCACTGACAGTGCTCACATGTCACAAGATTGCCGGGAGACACAGTACTCCTAGTGATGCCGGTCCAGGAGCCATGCTTTTTTTCTTTATTTTTCTTAGCATTCAAAAGAGATTTTAGTAGTGGACAAGCTTTTCAATTTTGATAATCTTTCTGGGTACTATAGCCCACGATTCCATTTATGACCTATTTACAAGCCTTTGTACCTGCTTAAGCTTTATTACAGTATGTATTACCTGTGCATTTGTGCCCCAAACTGTCTACAATATTCACATGTGCAGTCTTACTAGCGATATATAAAGTGGTATAAATAACTTTTCGTCATGGACTGATCTCTCCTAAACCAATGCAATTCATTGATATATTGTATGATAGCATATTATCGTGCCGGTCTCCATGCATTGCTATCCCCACCAGGGACACTGTCTTATTCACCGCCACGGGCTGACAGTGCCGCCTTCCTTCCCCGTGGTCCCACACATGTGCATACTTTACTTCCTCCTCCTGGGGCCTGTGCACACCGCACAGGTCTATCAGGAATGCTCCTAGGGCGCACACGCACAGCTGCCATGCTCTTAAAGGGCCAGCTTGCCATTTACTAGAAGTGCCTCTCAGCCCATCGCTGACAGGCACTGGGTACTTAAGGCACTATCCCACTAGGGGAGGTGCCTGTGCAACGTGGTTAGTTAGTGGTCAGTTCCCCTTGTCCAGTTCTCCTAATGTACATTTTCCTATTCCTGTTTCCCGGCCCCGTCGGTAACCCCGGTGCCTGTCCGTCCAATCAGACTCAGCCGTCCAAGTGGTCTCTGTCTATCCTAGTGTTTTTGTCTGGCCATGCTATCAGCTTCAGCCGCCCAGGTGGTCCATGTCTACACTTGTGACTCCGCCAATCCGCACCTGTGTCTGTCGTTGCCCTTGGGGTCACTGCCTTGGAAGTGGCAACTGGCATTTGCCTAGCATCGAGAGATTAGTCAAGCTCCTCCCACTAAAGGGTAAGCCAGGGCTCCCCCTGTGGTCTACTGTGTCCACTTATGTTCGGCGCCTTACTATCACCAGTGGCGACCATTACACATATTTTAGAATAAAACAAAATAATTTACACACAACAGAGTATAATTTTACATGCCTTTTAGTTAGACACTTATTGGCTGTTTTCTTTTAACAATGACAACAGAATTAAAACACAAAGGCTCCAAATCATCATTCAGGGTTTTTTAAGCTACTTTCCTTTTTTTTTGTTTTGTGCAGTAAGTTTCCGGTGTTGTCGGCAAATTCTTGAAAAGGGAGCAAACAATAGATGATTCTGGTGCAAAATCTAATATGTTTTTTTACTGTTCTACTAGGTGCGAATATTTGAAGCCAACAATCGCACGTTTCACAAAATGACACAAAAATATTGGCACAGGCAAAAATATGCTAGAGGGAACTGGTGTGGTGTTGGACCTAATTTTGTGACTTTTTTAAAAGTGGCAGTTGGTCAATCAGGCAAAAACATCTGAAATTGCTAAACCACCCACAAAGCTGAACCCCCCCCCTCCCCCACCCAAAAAAAAAGAAATAGGGCACTGAAGTACAACTGTGCAAAAATATCATATTTTGAAAAGTCCCAAATGATAAAGGGGTTGCCCACTCTAAATCCACAAGTCTACAGTCACTCCAGTGGTTGCTGGAGCGATCAGTGAGTCCAATCTCCTCTCCTGTCTAATCTCCGCATTGTCCCATTATAATACATTGCAGGGTGACCTGGATAAAGTGGCACCTGGTACACACAGAAAGACATGACACATATGATGGCAACCCTGGCACACTCTGCAAACACATTTTCTCCAGTGTTGCTCAAGGAATGCTGAGCAGAGAAAATCACTTTCAGCAGAAGACTTCGTCAACTATACAGTAAGTTCATAAGCAAAACTTATAACCCTCCTCTCCATCTGGCTAAATAAGTCTACTTTACCACCCTCATCACATCACTAACAATCCAAAATAGCTATTCGAAACCTTCCACTCCCTCCTGAGCCCTAAAACACAGGCCCCAGTCACCAACCTCAGCACTGACGATCTGGCCACTTATTTCCAACCAACCACATCCATCAGGACATTTTTGCACAACCCCCTCAGAGCCTGGATCCCCTTCCCTTCTGCACCTCAAGTTCAGTTTTCATCTAATCTGCTCGCTCTCAGATTCCTCTTTTCTTGACCCTTTACAATCTGGTTTCCACTTTTTATACTGCCATCACTAAAGTCTCCAATGATCTATTAACAGCTATATCTAATTGCCACTGCTCCCTGTTGCATTTGACACTATGAGTCACCAGCTCCTCCTCACTATGCTCTGCTCGATCGGCCTCAAGGACACTGTTCTCTCTTGAGTCTCCTCCTGCATCTCTGACCATATCTTATAGTGATGTGTCGGTCGTGAACGATCCGACACAAAGATCCGGCTCCCTGCTGTGAACGACAGGAGCCGGATCACCAGTGTGAGCCACTGAAATCACTAAACGGCTCTTTTCGCAGTCAAAACCCCGCCCACCCGCAGCTAAACTCCGCCTGCTCAGCAATCTAATTGGCCACTTGTAAGTGGGTGGGGCTTAGCTGCGGGTGGGCGGGGCTTTGGTGGCTTTACTATAATCTTAAATTTAATAAGGAGCCGAGAACGAGTTGAAGGATCCGGCTCTTTTTGGTGAACGGAGCCATAGGAACCGGCTCACCAAAAAGAGCCGGACTGCCCATCACTAGTATCTTATTCATCAACAAATGTGTACAAAAAAGTACACATGCAAGGAGTGCTATATTCAAATATATATTTTTTTATTTTATTTTGCAAAAGGTCAAGTATACAAGCAAACATATAAAAACACAATCATGTAACATGAGAATGACGGTATTTTCTGGGGGACTCCTATAAGATGGGAGTAATCAAGTGTCCAGCATTAAATGTATAGATGGTAGTTATAAACGACCATCATATATAATATGATGTGGCAGTAAGTGTCAATAGGTGGAATAGTCCAATTATGACATCATGTGCTTATGGGCGATTCATTAGGTATTAGTAACCAGAACAATGAGGGATTATAGTATCCTACCTATGGAAACACACACAAGCACAAAAAGTGATATCAAAGGTAAAGACTAGTTCAATAAACTACAGCATGTTTAGGGCGAGTCATCAGATACCGATAGATAGTAAAAGGATTAAGTATCCTGCATAAGGTGACTCACCCATAGGGAAAAAAATCAGATGGTCGGAATGCTGGGCACAATGACAAATAAGCCGACCCGTCCTGAACAGGATGGGTCGGCTTATTTGCACTTATTGTGCTTGTGTGCGTTTCCATAGGTAGGATACTATAATCCCCTCATTGTTCTGGTTACTAATACCTAATGAATCGCCCATAAGCACATGATGTCATAATTGGACTATTCCACCTATTGACACTTACTTCATATTACTATTTCATATACAGTTAGGTCCAGAAATATTTGGACAGTGACACAAGTTTTGTTATTTTAGCTGTTTACAAAAACATGTTCAGAAATACAATTATATATATAATATGGGCTGAAAGTGCACACTCCCAGCTGCAATATGAGAGTTTTCACATCCAAATCGGAGAAAGGGTTTAGGAATCATAGCTCTGTAATGCATAGCCTCCTCTTTTTCAAGGGACCAAAAGTAATTGGACAAGGGACTCTAAGGGCTGCAATTAACTCTGAAGGCGTCTCCCTCGTTAACCTGTAATCAATGAAGTAGTTAAAAGGTCTGGGGTTGATTACAGGTGTGTGGTTTTGCATTTGGAAGCTGTTGCTGTGACCAGACAACATGCGGTCTAAGGAACTCTCAATTGAGGTGAAGCAGAACATCCTGAGGCTGAAAAAAAAGAATAAATCCATCAGAGAGATAGCAGACATGCTTGGAGTAGCAAAATCAACAGTCCGGTACATTCTGAGAAAAAAGGAATTGACTGGTGAGCTTGGGAACTCAAAAAGGCCTGGGCGTCCATGGATGACAACAGTGGTGGATGATCGCCGCATACTTTCTTTGGTGAAGAAGAACCCGTTCACAACATCAACTGAAGTCCAGAACACTCTCAGTGAAGTAGGTGTATCTGTCTCTAAGTCAACAGTAAAGAGAAGACTCCATGAAAGTAAATACAAAGGGTTCACATCTAGATGCAAACCATTCATCAATTCCAAAAATAGACAGGCCAGATTTAAATTTGCTGAAAAACACCTCATGAAGCCAGCTCAGTTCTGGAAAAGTATTCTATGGACAGATGAGACAAAGATCAACCTGTACCAGAATGATGGGAAGAAAAAAGTTTGGAGAAGAAAGGGAACGGCACATGATCCAAGGCACACCACATCCTCTGTAAAACATGGTGGAGGCAACGTGATGGCATGGGCATGCATGGCTTTCAATGGCACTGGGTCACTTGTGTTTATTGATAACATAACAGCAGACAAGAGTAGCCGGATGAATTCTGAAGTGTACCGGGATATACTTTCAGCCCAGATTCAGCCAAATGCCGCAAAGTTGATCGGACGGCGCTTCATAGTACAGATGGACAATGACCCCAAGCATACAGCCAAAGCTACCCAGGAGTTCATGAGTGCAAAAAAGTGGAACATTCTGCAATGGCCAAGTCAATCACCAGATCTTAACCCAATTGAGCATGCATTTCACTTGCTCAAATCCAGACTTAAGACGGAAAGACCCACAAACAAGCAAGACCTGAAGGCTGCGGCTGTAAAGGCCTGGCAAAGCATTAAGAAGGAGGAAACCCAGCGTTTGGTGATGTCCATGGGTTCCAGACTTAAGGCAGTGATTGCCTCCAAAGGATTCGCAACAAAATATTGAAAATAAAAATATTTTGTTTGGGTTTGGTTTATTTGTCCAATTACTTTTGACCTCCTAAAATGTGGAGTGTTTGTAAAGAAATGTGTACAATTCCTACAATTTCTATCAGATATTTTTGTTCAAACCTTCAAATTAAACGTTACAATCTGCACTTGAATTCTGTTGTAGAGGTTTCATTTCAAATCCAATGTGGTGGCATGCAGAGCCCAACTCGCGAAAATTGTGTCACTGTCCAAATATTTCTGGACCTAACTGTATTACTTCACTGACATCATATTATATGTGATGGTCGTTTATAACTACCATCTATACATTTAATGCTGGACACTTGATTACTCCCATCTTATAGGAGTCCCCCACAAAATACCGACATTCTCATGTTACATGATTGTGTTTTTATATGTTTGCTTGTATACTTGACCTTTTGCAAAATAAAATAAAAATATATATTTGAACATAGCACTCCTTGCATGTGTACTTTTTTGTACGCATTTTTTGATGAATATGTTCATGGAGTTTATTCTAATCTACCCCATCCACTACAATGAGAGGGAACTATAGATTGACAGATATGATTACATATAATATTTTTTCCTTTCTTAAATCTGTGTTTTTTTGTATAGTCACTAGTATCTTATGTTGGATTTTACTCCTCTCCCACTTACTATCGGGGTTCCTCAGAGTTCAGTCCTAGCCCCCCTCCTCTTCCCTATATACAACGCCCCTCATGGACAAAAGATCAGATTTGGTTTCCAGTGTCATCTCTATGCTGATGACATGCAATTAAGCACATTTTCTCCTGACTAGAAATGTGCGAACCCAAGGCTCGGTTTTCAAACGCAATACCAACTTAAAAAAACAGAGCTTGGGTTCGGATGCTTTAAGTGCGCGAGCAATGCTGTGCTCAGGTATGGTTCGTGCTCAGCCCTGTGCAAGCTGCTCACAGTGTTTGAATGGCTCACACTGGGGGTAACAACAGCATGAGTAGATGTAGTGTGTAACAAAAAATAAAAAATTGTAAAAAGGCCCATCTATCCTCCCCCAGAAGTGATCTGCTTATGTCTGGCTGTATGTGGGCAGAGACTCAAGCTGCCAATTAGTGATTCCGAACCTCATCGGGACAAGTTCGGATTAGTGGAGGTTCAGTTCGTTTGCTGCCAGCGAACCGGACCTCCAGAGGTTCACTCATCTCTAGTCCAACTTACCATTGATGACTCATCTGATTAGTTTTCTGTTGATTCTCCTCCATCTGGGCAGACTTTCATGTCAACATAGTCCAGCTATGACTTGTTTCGTCACACTGATCACCACAACCTTAAAAATAAGAAGGTCATACACAATGGCATGTAAATATTCGGGCACCCGTGGTCAAAATGACTGTTATTGTGAACAGCTCAGCAAATTGAAGTGATCTGTAAAAATTAACAAAAAGGGAAAATGGGCCAATTGAAAAGTTTGCTGCGCCATGCATGGTTAGTACCTAGTAGCACCACCTTTGGCAAGTATCAAAGCTTGTAAACGCTTTTTGAAAGAGTCTTTCCATTATTATTTGAGGGATTTTCATCCATTCTTCTGTAAGACGGTGGTCGAGTTCCTACCCCTGAAGACACCAAATATGTTCTTAAATATATGTATGTATATGTGATAAGGTAGAAGGTGTAATGTTATGTAGTATATAATGTAAGATGCTTAATAAGGTATTATAAGTGTTATAGGTATGCAGGTGAAATCTGCCCAGTGACAGATAGGTGGCAGTTGGGATTCTAGGATTAGCCAATGGGGAAGTAGCTAGTGCTGAGGGAGAGAAACGGTTGCTGTGGGACCGTCAGTTAGGGCGCAGCCTGTGAGAGGAACAGGCCTCAGATCTGAGGAGCAACAGAGCCGAATGACATGGGTGTCCTGTAGAGAGAGAAACCATTACATAGAATAGTGTGACAAAGGAAAAGAGGGAACAACTGAGAAAGAGAAGGAGATTACCGTGACACAGAGTGATCTAGTGGAGCAGGGTCAGCGCACTGACCAAAGGAACAAGTGACAGAGAGAGACGGGTCCTGGTGCAAGAAAGAGCAGGAAAAGGAACGAAGAGAGTGTCTTAGGCTAGTTTCACACTTGCGTTGGACGGCTTCCGTAGCATTGCGTTGTGTTACGGATGCAACGGATGCATTGCATATAGTGGCACAACGGATGCTACAGATCATACAAAACAACGGAAAGCTTTTTTTTTTTTTTTTTATTTTTTTTTTTTATTCTTTTAGCTGATCGCTCTCAATAGCCGGCGGCCGGTGGCTCAGCTGAGCGCTGTCACTTGCCGGCGGCCGAGCATGCCGGCGGGCGCTCACCTGAGCGCTGTCACTTGCCGGCGGCCGAGCATCTGAGAGCTGTCACTTGCCGGCAGCCGGGCATGCCGGCGGGTGCTCAGCTGAGCGCTGTCACTTGCCGGCGGCCGAGCATCTGAGAGCTGTCACTTGCCGGCAGCCGGGCATGCCGGCGGGTGCTCAGCTGAGCGCTGTCACTTGCCGGCGGCCGAGCATACTGGCGGGCGGGCGCTCAGCTGAACGTTTGGCCACCGCAAGACAAAATAAAGTTTTTGATTTAAAAAAAAAAAAAAAAAACCATGCGCAGTGAAATCCTGAGGGTTCCGCTGCTCAAAGCAACGTTACATACTGCGTTCCTCCCGCTGGGCGGAAGCAACGGAGCGTCGCCCAGCGGAAGCAACGCAGGTCCTTTTGGCCCAATCCGTCACCCATACAAGTCTATGGGAAACAACGGAATCCGTTAACGGATTCTGCTGTTTTCCAAAAGGGCGGATTTTAACGGAAGGAAAACAACGCAAGTGTGAAAGTATCCTTAAGCGAGTGTCCCTGAGGCGTCTTCAGTAGCTTATAGCTCAGTCCAGCCATATTGGAAATATCCCTCCAGGAGGGAAAAGACGTGGAACTGCTTCAGGAGGAGAATGACTTCCAAGGACTGTGATGTAGTACTAGGCTGGGTAGTGAAGGGAAGAAAAGAACTTATGGAGGTTGGAACGACCGAAATGAAGAATGTGAGCTTAATGATCCTCTGTGATGTTGAAATGTCCAAGAAGATTTGTGTCCGCCATCTTATGTACGTTGTTGTTACCAAGTTAATGTTCAGTAAAACTATGTTTTTTATGAACTTGTAGTCTCCCTCAATGAACTGTGTACCATCTGGTCCTGGCCGGCCAAAACAACCGGCAACATGTGGCCTGCCAATGCACATAGCCTCCGGAGTGAAACACCACACACCCAGCCAAAACCTCCATTTTCATGTAGCGTGCCGGGGAGGGGGGCAGCAGACGATTGCCTCGGCACGACTACCACCCGCGCCGTTACACTTCCTTGGAAAAGTCTTCCAGTTTTGTGAGATTCCTGGGTAGATTTGCATGCACTGATCTTTTGAGGTCTAGCTACAGATTTTCAATGAGGTCAGACAAGGGGACTGTGAGGGCCATTGCAAAATCTTCAGCTTCGCCTTTTGAGGTAGTCTATTATGGATTTTGACATGTGCTTAGGATCATTATCCAGTTGTAGAAGCCATCCTATTTTCAACTTCAGCTTTTTTACAGATTGTGTTATGTTTGCATCAAAAATATGTTGAAATTTAATTGCATTTATTCTTCAATGTACCTGTGAAATATTTCCTGTGCCATTCGCTGCAACACAACCCCAAAGCATGATTGATCCACTCCCATGCTTAATGATTGGGAAGATATTCTTGTTCTTAAATTCTGAGCCCATTTTTTCCTCACATACCTTTGATCATTGTGGCCAAATAGTTCAATTTTAACCTCATCGGTCCACAGGACTTGTTTCCAAAGTGCATCAGCTTATGTTCTTTTGCATACTTCTAATGCTGAATTTTATTGTGGACGCAGGAAAGGTTTTCTTCTGATGACGCTTCCATGAAGGCCATATTTGTGCAGTTATCTCTGAACATTAGAACAATGTACCACAACTCTAGAGTCTGCTAATTCTTCCTGGAGGTCTTTTGCAGTCAAGCGGGGGTTCTGATTTGCCTCTCTAAGAATTCTACCAGCAGCTGTCAGAAATTTTGCTTGGTCTTTCAGACCTCATCTTGATCTCAACCATTCCTATTAACTACCATTTGTTATTACATTTCAAACTGAGGAAAGGACAACTTGAAAGCTTTGCTATCTTCATATAGCATTCTCCTGCTTTGTGGGCCTTCACCATTTTAAGAGTGCTAGGCAGCACTCTTGCTGGGTACTTTTCAAATGACACAAACAGACGTGGAATGCTGATATCAAGGTAGACAGAACACCGGGCAGGAAGCTGAGGACAAATTCCTGTGGCTCCCCTGCTTACACTATGCAGCAGAGAATTCAGCGTTGCTCTGTGCCCAGCACAGCCACGCCGCTTGTAATGTGGGCAATTTTGTCATGAGCCTCTCAGTGCCTCAGACTCCAAACAGGCCAGATTGCCCTCATAATCAACCGCCCTGCATGGGTACCCCCTTCACCTCTGAGCACTGGTGCAGCTGCACCAGGAGTAGATATGCCTCTTGTATAGAAGTATAGCAAATAAGGGAATGAACAATTGTAGGTTCAGATTCCCTAAAAAGAAAAAAAGAAGAAAAAAAAATATGAACAAATAAATTGAAATGTTAAAATGCAAAAAAATAAAAAACATAAAAAAAGTTTGAATCAACCCACCACCCTCATTTTCCAATACAAGAATAAAAAAGTATATGTTATAAACATATTGCCACATTCCCAAAAGTCTGATCTGTCAAAACAAAATTATTTACTATGTTTGGTAAATAGGCAAAAGGCCACACAATATAGGTAGGAAAGGGGCAGCATGATACACCTTCCTACATGGCACACTCTAGACATATAAGAACAAGGAGAACAAAACAGAGTGTATTGCAAAATTAACAATTTATTGAAACAGGACTGGCACAGGAGAGGATAAGCGGCAACATCAAAGGCATGTGTGTGACAAAAATGTATGAATGATGTTACAACATACAATGTAGTATCAATGGGCCACCATGGGATAATAAATATTAAATGGACATGAGTAACTGTTGGAATGGCGACATGAATTATATATATGTGACAGATACACACATACTATTACAGCCAGATGTAATAAAAAACGGAGGAAAAAATGTCATAAACACAAATTACGTGCCCCCCATTTAATCATGCATCGGAAATAATCAAGGCCATCAACATAATACCCATGATAAGTTACCATATAGCATTTGCAAAAGATGAAACACATGTGCTCATGGAAGAATCATGAATAAGTGATGTAATAGTACAATTGCGTATAAGTAAGGCCAGAGTCATAGGTTATGAATACAATGAAACAACGCAGCGTCAGCATCACATATAATCCATGATAGCACAGGCAAAATGCTATTATGGGCATGAAAATTACATTTGCATAGCAAAACAAGGTGGCAGTCACATTGAGCCTAAATCAGGCATATGATGAAAAACAATGGGCGCAAACCCAGAATGGAAGCATACCCATAAGGCACACACAGCCAGTGAGTGGCAGCAGAGAGGTCCCCCTGGAGACCCCGACGTATACGTTTCACGATCCTATGAGTGTGATCATTTCATCAGGGGGATGACCACGCTGTGAATGAAACATGCTTTTAAGCATGGCGCCATACCTCCCTGGTCACTCCCCCCACAGCGTCAGCACAGACCGCATCACAGGAAGTCCCGGGCCCGGAATCATCGGCAATCAACGCCCATCAGAGTGGTATGCGCATGCGCGGAGATGAGGACGCGTCACTCATAACCAGCGCATGCGCAGAGGCGATTAAAGATGCCGAGGAGACCGGCTGTTACCCGGAAATGCGGCTGTCAGACGCGGAGGGGAGGGACCAGGGAGGGCACATGAGAAAAAGAGTAACATGGATCACATAGAAGGAGAATGCAATGCAAACGATCTTGTGGTCTTGAATATAAGTCCAGATCCGTGATCCCAGACATAAAGAATATGAGAGAATGCCATGCAGAGGTATTCAGCGCTCCTAAGGAAGTGCCAGAAGAAATTTATAGCTAAAATAAAAACAAAAAAGTAAATAATTAAAAACGAGGCACTTAAAACCAGGGAGACAGGAAAAACAGAGACAATGCATTATCACAAAAATGGTGCAAAGCTAAGGTGTTCATTTAACCCCCTAGGGGACATTGTTCCCAAGGTGTAAATCCAGCGGGTTTCACGTTGTGCTAGAATTTTTCGTACATTCCCTCCACGTGCACCCCCATGAATAACATCTATACCCCTAACAAGCAGGGATTTGGGATCACAAGCATGGAAGGCACGAAAGTGACGTGGGAGGGTCTTAAGGCTGGAGGTATCAACCACCGTCCGGGCCGCAGCAATGTCCCTCACATGCTCCCTCACGCGTTTGCGTAACTCTCTGCTGGTGAGACCAATATATATCATGCGGCACCCACAAGTGGCATAATAAACCACATTGCTGGTGCCGCATGATACATAATGTCGAATATCATAGGTGCGGACCCCATCAGCAGAGGTGAAGGATGAACTGCGAAGGACATTGCTGCAGTCCAGACAGTGGCCGCAGGGAAAACAGCCCTTAAGGGGGCTACCAAGGTCCAAGAAAGTACTGGGCTGGCGTGGGATGTAATGACTCCGGACTAAAATGTCACGGAGATTACGTGACCTGCGAGATGTCAGAAGTGGATAATCAGATAATAAACTACGGAGGGTGGAGTCGGACTGGAGGACCCCCCAATGCCTGTTAAGGATGGTTCGCATACTATTCCATTCATGATTGAATGTAGAGATAAACCGAATCGGACCAGGATTAGAGGAGATGCCAGACTTAGCCGCCCCACCATAGAGCAAAGTTGAACGAGGGGTATGTTTTGCCCGTAAATAAGCTCTTTTTATGCTCCTATTACTATAACCCCGCTCTTGAAACCGAATTGTAAGATCCGCCGCTTGCTCCTCAAACTTAAGGTCGGAGGAGCAAATGCGCTTCATGCGCAGAAATTGGCCCGTCGGAATGGCTCGAATAGTAGACTGATCATGGGACGACGAGGCATGAAGCAAGGAGTTGACCGAAGTTGTTTTACGGAAAACATCTGTCTGGATAACCTGATTGCCGTCGATCTCAATGTCAATATCAAGGAAATCCAGACGTCTTGCATTACTCCTATGGGTTAATTTGATATTACAGGAGTTCATGCCCAGTCGGCCCATGAATTCGTCAAGTTGCTCCGCCTTGCCCGCCCACAAAATAAACAAATCATCAATATATCGCAACCAGCACTGCACATGGGCATCGGCCGGCCCGCCTCCGTCACAGAGCAAACCCCTCTCCCAGTAACCCAGGAAGAGGTTTGCGTACGAAGGCGCACAGGCCGCGCCCATGGCAGTGCCGCGCTGCTGCAAATAATAATTATCTTTAAATAAAAAGAAATTGTGGGTGAGGACAAAGCGGAGCAACTCAAGGATTAAGTCACACATCGAGCCATCCCGACCAGAGGCCAACAGAAAATGCTTGGTAGCCTCCAGACCATCCTCATGGCAAATGCAGGTGTAGAGGGACTCAACATCTGCGGTAACAAGCAGTGTCCCTTCATCCACAGAGATGCCGTCTATCCTCCTGAGAACGTCCGTGGTGTCACAGACATATGAGGGGAGTGTTTCGACCAAAGGTTTTAAGTAATAGTCGATAAATCGACATGTTGGCTCACACAACCCCTCAATGCCGGACACAATGGGACGGCCAGGAGGACAGAGGGCATCTTTGTGGATTTTGGGCAGTAGATAAAAAGTAGATATTTTAGGAAAACGTACTGTGAGTCCCTCTACAACCTGCTTACTAATGATGCCATCATCACATGCTTTGCCAAGGATGGACTGGAGTTGGGTGGAGAAGGTTAGAGCGGGGTTATAGTGGAGACGGTGGTAAGTGGCTTTATCACGTAGCTGGCGAAATGCCTCCCTCTCGTACATGATAGTGGGCCAGATCACAATGTTTCCCCCCTTGTCCGCAGGTTTAATAACAACATCATCCATCCTGTCCAGGGACTCGATCGCCAATCTATCTCGGTGTGTAAGATTATCATGGCGACGTCTCCTGGACAGTTGTTCAAAATCTTTAATTACAAGTTTGGTAAATATTTCCACAGCGGGACAAACGGACAAGGGGGGAAACCTGGTTGATCTGGGTAAAACACTAGATGGAAAATTATCATGCATGGTGGGCACAGCCTCGTCTAGCAGCTCCTCAAGATCCCGTATAGCCTGCTGTTCGCGAGGGTCCAATGGTTCACCAGACTGGTTACGTTTATTATGAAGTTTGCTTAAAACAACCTTCCGGGCGAAAAGGTATAAGTCCTTCACTGCTGTAAAGCAGTGAAAGGAATTGGTGGGTGAGAAGGATAATCCTTTAGACAGAACATTAATCTGAGAGATGGAGAGGGTACGGTTAGACAGATTGATTACCTGTAAGGCTTTGCGCTTGCTTGTATTAGGTTGTTGCTGTTTAGACTTGAGCCTTGTCAAGATGCCACTGGGTTGACCAATCTCCATATCTGATTCATCCGTGTCACTGGGAACCATATTAAGACGTCCAGCTGAACCAGCGCCCCGTATCCTGGAGAGCGAACGCGATCTAGATCGACGTCCAACAGCATTGGATCGCCACCTATAGACGCGATCTTGATGGGAGTCGTTTTGATCCCGTTGGAATTTTTTGATTTTTACTGTTTTAATTTCTTTTTCCAGGCGTACGAGGTCAGATTCGTTCTGACTAGTAAATTTGGCCAAGGCATCAACCGACATACTCTCTTTGATTATGGTCAAGAGTTTCTCCATCTCCCCCTCCATCTCCGAGATCGAGGCACTGTCCATTTCACTCAGAAGGCTGAGGAATCCCCTTGAACAGGCATTAGAAAGCTCCTCCCAGCGAGATTTGATGGAATCATTATCCACCTGAAAGGAAGGAAAAATTTGGACCCTTAGGCCCCTTGGTATGAGCCCCCTCTGTATGTATTTATCCAGAAACGCCCGGTTCCACCAGACCTTGGTGCGTCTGTGGAGCAAGTTTCTGTAGCTTTGCACATTTTCGGACAATGCACAGTCTCCCTCCGTCTCTGCTGCAACGCTGCCGACCTCAGCGAGTGCCTTGTCCAGCTCTATTAACCATGATTCGTCATGGGAGCGAAAATCCATAGTAGAAGTGGAATGAGCTGTGGGAACCACAGAAAAATGTGTTAGAAGGCAAAAGGCCACACAATATAGGTAGGAAAGGGGCAGCATGATACACCTTCCTACATGGCACACTCTAGACATATAAGAACAAGGAGAACAAAACAGAGTGTATTGCAAAATTAACAATTTATTGAAACAGGACTGGCACAGGAGAGGATAAGCGGCAACATCAAAGGCATGTGTGTGACAAAAATGTATGAATGATGTTACAACATACAATGTAGTATCAATGGGCCACCATGGGATAATAAATATTAAATGGACATGAGTAACTGTTGGAATGGCGACATGAATTATATATATGTGACAGATACACACATACAATTACAGCCAGATGTAATAAAAAACGGAGGAAAAAATGTCATAAGCACAAATTACGTGCCCCCCATTTAATCATGCATCGGAAATAATCAAGGCCATCAACATAATACCCATGATAAGTTACCATATAGCATTTGCAAAAGATGAAACACATGTGCTCATGGAAGAATCATGAATAAGTGATGTAATAGTACAATTGCGTATAAGTAAGGCCAGAGTCATAGGTTATGAATACAATGAAACAACGCAGCGTCAGCATCACATATAATCCATGATAGCACAGGCAAAATGCTATTATGGGCATGAAAATTACATTTGCATAGCAAAACAAGGTGGCAGTCACATTGAGCCTAAATCAGGCATATGATGAAAAACAATGGGCGCAAACCCAGAATGGAAGCATACCCATAAGGCACACACAGCCAGTGAGTGGCAGCAGAGAGGTCCCCCTGGAGACCCCGACGTATACGTTTCACGATCCTATGAGTGTGATCATTTCATCAGGGGGATGACCACGCTGTGAATGAAACATGCTTTTAAGCATGGCGCCATACCTCCCTGGTCACTCCCCCCACAGCGTCAGCACAGACCGCATCACAGGAAGTCCCGGGCCCGGAATCATCGGCAATCAACGCCCATCAGAGTGGTATGCGCATGCGCGGAGATGAGGACGCGTCACTCATAACCAGCGCATGCGCAGAGGCGATTAAAGATGCCGAGGAGACCGGCTGTTACCCGGAAATGCGGCTGTCAGACGCGGAGGGGAGGGACCAGGGAGGGGGCATGAGAAAAAGAGTAACATGGATCACATAGAAGGAGAATGCAATGCAAACGATCTTGTGGTCTTGAATATAAGTCCAGATCCGTGATCCCAGACATAAAGAATATGAGAGAATGCCATGCAGAGGTATTCAGCGCTCCTAAGGAAGTGCCAGAAGAAATTTATAGCTAAAATAAAAACAAAAAAGTAAATAATTAAAAACGAGGCACTTAAAACCAGGGAGACAGGAAAAACAGAGACAATGCATTATCACAAAAATGGTGCAAAGCTAAGGTGTTCATTTAACCCCCTAGGGGACATTGTTCCCAAGGTGTAAATCCAGCGGGTTTCACGTTGTGCTAGAATTTTTCGTACATTCCCTCCACGTGCACCCCCATGAATAACATCTATACCCCTAACAAGCAGGGATTTGGGATCACAAGCATGGAAGGCACGAAAGTGACGTGGGAGGGTCTTAAGGCTGGAGGTATCAACCACCGTCCGGGCCGCAGCAATGTCCCTCACATGCTCCCTCACGCGTTTGCGTAACTCTCTGCTGGTGAGACCAATATATATCATGCGGCACCCACAAGTGGCATAATAAACCACATTGCTGGTGCCGCATGATACATAATGTCGAATATCATAGGTGCGGACCCTATCAGCAGAGGTGAAGGATGAACTGCGAAGGACATTGCTGCAGTCCAGACAGTGGCCGCAGGGAAAACAGCCCTTAAGGGGGCTACCAAGGTCCAAGAAAGTACTGGGCTGGCGTGGGATGTAATGACTCCGGACTAAAATGTCACGGAGATTACGTGACCTGCGAGATGTCAGAAGTGGATAATCAGATAATAAACTACGGAGGGTGGAGTCGAACTGGAGGACCCCCCAATGCCTGTTAAGGATGGTTCGCATACTATTCCATTCATGATTGAATGTAGAGATAAACCGAATCGGACCAGGATTAGAGGAGATGCCAGACTTAGCCGCCCCACCATAGAGCAAAGTTGAACGAGGGGTATGTTTTGCCCGTAAATAAGCTCTTTTTATGCTCCTATTACTATAACCCCGCTCTTGAAACCGAATTGTAAGATCCGCCGCTTGCTCCTCAAACTTAAGGTCGGAGGAGCAAATGCGCTTCATGCGCAGAAATTGGCCCGTCGGAATGGCTCGAATAGTAGACTGATCATGGGACGACGAGGCATGAAGCAAGGAGTTGACCGAAGTTGTTTTACGGAAAACATCTGTCTGGATAACCTGATTGCCGTCGATCTCAATGTCAATATCAAGGAAATCCAGACGTCTTGCATTACTCCTATGGGTTAATTTGATATTACAGGAGTTCATGCCCAGTCGGCCCATGAATTCGTCAAGTTGCTCCGCCTTGCCCGCCCACAAAATAAACAAATCATCAATATATCGCAACCAGCACTGCACATGGGCATCGGCCGGCCCGCCTCCGTCACAGAGCAAACCCCTCTCCCAGTAACCCAGGAAGAGGTTTGCGTACGAAGGCGCACAGGCCGCGCCCATGGCAGTGCCGCGCTGCTGCAAATAATAATTATCTTTAAATAAAAAGAAATTGTGGGTGAGGACAAAGCGGAGCAACTCAAGGATTAAGTCACACATCGAGCCATCCCGACCAGAGGCCAACAGAAAATGCTTGGTAGCCTCCAGACCATCCTCATGGCAAATGCAGGTGTAGAGGGACTCAACATCTGCGGTAACAAGCAGTGTCCCTTCATCCACAGAGATGCCGTCTATCCTCCTGAGAACGTCCGTGGTGTCACAGACATATGAGGGGAGTGTTTCGACCAAAGGTTTTAAGTAATAGTCGATAAATCGACATGTTGGCTCACACAACCCCTCAATGCCGGACACAATGGGACGGCCAGGAGGACAGAGGGCATCTTTGTGGATTTTGGGCAGTAGATAAAAAGTAGATATTTTAGGAAAACGTACTGTGAGTCCCTCTACAACCTGCTTACTAATGATGCCATCATCACATGCTTTGCCAAGGATGGACTGGAGTTGGGCGGAGAAGGTTAGAGCGGGGTTATAGTGGAGACGGTGGTAAGTGGCTTTATCACGTAGCTGGCGAAATGCCTCCCTCTCGTACATGATAGTGGGCCAGATCACAATGTTTCCCCCCTTGTCCGCAGGTTTAATAACAACATCATCCATCCTGTCCAGGGACTCGATCGCCAATCTATCTCGGTGTGTAAGATTATCATGGCGACGTCTCCTGGACAGTTGTTCAAAATCTTTAATTACAAGTTTGGTAAATATTTCCACAGCGGGACAAACGGACAAGGGGGGAAACCTGGTTGATCTGGGTAAAACACTAGATGGAAAATTATCATGCATGGTGGGCACAGCCTCGTCTAGCAGCTCCTCAAGATCCCGTATAGCCTGCTGTTCGCGAGGGTCCAATGGTTCACCAGACTGGTTACGTTTATTATGAAGTTTGCTTAAAACAACCTTCCGGGCGAAAAGGTATAAGTCCTTCACTGCTGTAAAGCAGTGAAAGGAATTGGTGGGTGAGAAGGATAATCCTTTAGACAGAACATTAATCTGAGAGATGGAGAGGGTATGGTTAGACAGATTGATTACCTGTAAGGCTTTGCGCTTGCTTGTATTAGGTTGTTGCTGTTTAGACTTGAGCCTTGTCAAGATGCCACTGGGTTGACCAATCTCCATATCTGATTCATCCGTGTCACTGGGAACCATATTAAGACGTCCAGCTGAACCAGCGCCCCGTATCCTGGAGAGCGAACGCGATCTAGATCGACGTCCAACAGCATTGGATCGCCACCTATAGACGCGATCTTGATGGGAGTCGTTTTGATCCCGTTGGAATTTTTTGATTTTTACTGTTTTAATTTCTTTTTCCAGGCGTACGAGGTCAGATTCGTTCTGACTAGTAAATTTGGCCAAGGCATCAACCGACATACTCTCTTTGATTATGGTCAAGAGTTTCTCCATCTCCCCCTCCATCTCCGAGATCGAGGCACTGTCCATTTCACTCAGAAGGCTGAGGAATCCCCTTGAACAGGCATTAGAAAGCTCCTCCCAGCGAGATTTGATGGAATCATTATCCACCTGAAAGGAAGGAAAAATTTGGACCCTTAGGCCCCTTGGTATGAGCCCCCTCTGTATGTATTTATCCAGAAACGCCCGGTTCCACCAGACCTTGGTGCGTCTGTGGAGCAAGTTTCTGTAGCTTTGCACATTTTCGGACAATGCACAGTCTCCCTCCGTCTCTGCTGCAACGCTGCCGACCTCAGCGAGTGCCTTGTCCAGCTCTATTAACCATGATTCGTCATGGGAGCGAAAATCCATAGTAGAAGTGGAATGAGCTGTGGGAACCACAGAAAAATGTGTTAGAAGGCAAAAGGCCACACAATATAGGTAGGAAAGGGGCAGCATGATACACCTTCCTACATGGCACACTCTAGACATATAAGAACAAGGAGAACAAAACAGAGTGTATTGCAAAATTAACAATTTATTGAAACAGGACTGGCACAGGAGAGGATAAGCGGCAACATCAAAGGCATGTGTGTGACAAAAATGTATGAATGATGTTACAACATACAATGTAGTATCAATGGGCCACCATGGGATAATAAATATTAAATGGACATGAGTAACTGTTGGAATGGCGACATGAATTATATATATGTGACAGATACACACATACAATTACAGCCAGATGTAATAAAAAACGGAGGAAAAAATGTCATAAGCACAAATTACGTGCCCCCCATTTAATCATGCATCGGAAATAATCAAGGCCATCAACATAATACCCATGATAAGTTACCATATAGCATTTGCAAAAGATGAAACACATGTGCTCATGGAAGAATCATGAATAAGTGATGTAATAGTACAATTGCGTATAAGTAAGGCCAGAGTCATAGGTTATGAATACAATGAAACAACGCAGCGTCAGCATCACATATAATCCATGATAGCACAGGCAAAATGCTATTATGGGCATGAAAATTACATTTGCATAGCAAAACAAGGTGGCAGTCACATTGAGCCTAAATCAGGCATATGATGAAAAACAATGGGCGCAAACCCAGAATGGAAGCATACCCATAAGGCACACACAGCCAGTGAGTGGCAGCAGAGAGGTCCCCCTGGAGACCCCGACGTATACGTTTCACGATCCTATGAGTGTAATCATTTCATCAGGGGGATGACCACGCTGTGAATGAAACATGCTTTTAAGCATGGCGCCATACCTCCCTGGTCACTCCCCCCACAGCGTCAGCACAGACCGCATCACAGGAAGTCCCGGGCCCGGAATCATCGGCAATCAACGCCCATCAGAGTGGTATGCGCATGCGCGGAGATGAGGACGCGTCACTCATAACCAGCGCATGCGCAGAGGCGATTAAAGATGCCGAGGAGACCGGCTGTTACCCGGAAATGCGGCTGTCAGACGCGGAGGGGAGGGACCAGGGAGGGGGCATGAGAAAAAGAGTAACATGGATCACATAGAAGGAGAATGCAATGCAAACGATCTTGTGGTCTTGAATATAAGTCCAGATCCGTGATCCCAGACATAAAGAATATGAGAGAATGCCATGCAGAGGTATTCAGCGCTCCTAAGGAAGTGCCAGAAGAAATTTATAGCTAAAATAAAAACAAAAAAGTAAATAATTAAAAACGAGGCACTTAAAACCAGGGAGACAGGAAAAACAGAGACAATGCATTATCACAAAAATGGTGCAAAGCTAAGGTGTTCATTTAACCCCCTAGGGGACATTGTTCCCAAGGTGTAAATCCAGCGGGTTTCACGTTGTGCTAGAATTTTTCGTACATTCCCTCCACGTGCACCCCCATGAATAACATCTATACCCCTAACAAGCAGGGATTTGGGATCACAAGCATGGAAGGCACGAAAGTGACGTGGGAGGGTCTTAAGGCTGGAGGTATCAACCACCGTCCGGGCCGCAGCAATGTCCCTCACATGCTCCCTCACGCGTTTGCGTAACTCTCTGCTGGTGAGACCAATATATATCATGCGGCACCCACAAGTGGCATAATAAACCACATTGCTGGTGCCGCATGATACATAATGTCGAATATCATAGGTGCGGACCCCATCAGCAGAGGTGAAGGATGAACTGCGAAGGACATTGCTGCAGTCCAGACAGTGGCCGCAGGGAAAACAGCCCTTAAGGGGGCTACCAAGGTCCAAGAAAGTACTGGGCTGGCGTGGGATGTAATGACTCCGGACTAAAATGTCACGGAGATTACGTGACCTGCGAGATGTCAGAAGTGGATAATCAGATAATAAACTACGGAGGGTGGAGTCGGACTGGAGGACCCCCCAATGCCTGTTAAGGATGGTTCGCATACTATTCCATTCATGATTGAATGTAGAGATAAACCGAATCGGACCAGGATTAGAGGAGATGCCAGACTTAGCCGCCCCACCATAGAGCAAAGTTGAACGAGGGGTATGTTTTGCCCGTAAATAAGCTCTTTTTATGCTCCTATTACTATAACCCCGCTCTTGAAACCGAATTGTAAGATCCGCCGCTTGCTCCTCAAACTTAAGGTCGGAGGAGCAAATGCGCTTCATGCGCAGAAATTGGCCCGTCGGAATGGCTCGAATAGTAGACTAATCATGGGACGACGAGGCATGAAGCAAGGAGTTGACCGAAGTTGTTTTACGGAAAACATCTGTCTGGATAACCTGATTGCCGTCGATCTCAATGTCAATATCAAGGAAATCCAGACGTCTTGCATTACTCCTATGGGTTAATTTGATATTACAGGAGTTCATGCCCAGTCGGCCCATGAATTCGTCAAGTTGCTCCGCCTTGCCCGCCCACAAAATAAACAAATCATCAATATATCGCAACCAGCACTGCACATGGGCATCGGCCGGCCCGCCTCCGTCACAGAGCAAACCCCTCTCCCAGTAACCCAGGAAGAGGTTTGCGTACGAAGGCGCACAGGCCGCGCCCATGGCAGTGCCGCGCTGCTGCAAATAATAATTATCTTTAAATAAAAAGAAATTGTGGGTGAGGACAAAGCGGAGCAACTCAAGGATTAAGTCACACATCGAGCCATCCCGACCACAGGCCAACAGAAAATGCTTGGTAGCCTCCAGACCATCCTCATGGCAAATGCAGGTGTAGAGGGACTCAACATCTGCGGTAACAAGCAGTGTCCCTTCATCCACAGAGATGCCGTCTATCCTCCTGAGAACGTCCGTGGTGTCACGGACATATGAGGGGAGTGTTTCGACCAAAGGTTTTAAGTAATAGTCGATAAATCGACATGTTGGCTCACACAACCCCTCAATGCCGGACACAATGGGACGGCCAGGAGGACAGAGGGCATCTTTGTGGATTTTGGGCAGTAGATAGAAAGTAGATATTTTAGGAAAACGTACTGTGAGTCCCTCTACAACCTGCTTACTAATGATGCCATCATCACATGCTTTGCCAAGGATGGACTGGAGTTGGGCGGAGAAGGTTAGAGCGGGGTTATAGTGGAGACGGTGGTAAGTGGCTTTATCACGTAGCTGGCGAAATGCCTCCCTCTCGTACATGATAGTGGGCCAGATCACAATGTTTCCCCCCTTGTCCGCAGGTTTAATAACAACATCATCCATCCTGTCCAGGGACTCGATCGCCAATCTATCTCGGTGTGTAAGATTATCATGGCGACGTCTCCTGGACAGTTGTTCAAAATCTTTAATTACAAGTTTGGTAAATATTTCCACAGCGGGACAAACGGACAAGGGGGGAAACCTGGTTGATCTGGGTAAAACACTAGATGGAAAATTATCATGCATGGTGGGCACAGCCTCGTCTAGCAGCTCCTCAAGATCCCGTATAGCCTGCTGTTCGCGAGGGTCCAATGGTTCACCAGACTGGTTACGTTTATTATGAAGTTTGCTTAAAACAACCTTCCGGGCGAAAAGGTATAAGTCCTTCACTGCTGTAAAGCAGTGAAAGGAATTGGTGGGTGAGAAGGATAATCCTTTAGACAGAACATTAATCTGAGAGATGGAGAGGGTATGGTTAGACAGATTGATTACCTGTAAGGCTTTGCGCTTGCTTGTATTAGGTTGTTGCTGTTTAGACTTGAGCCTTGTCAAGATGCCACTGGGTTGACCAATCTCCATATCTGATTCATCCGTGTCACTGGGAACCATATTAAGACGTCCAGCTGAACCAGCGCCCCGTATCCTGGAGAGCGAACGCGATCTAGATCGACGTCCAACAGCATTGGATCGCCACCTATAGACGCGATCTTGATGGGAGTCGTTTTGATCCCGTTGGAATTTTTTGATTTTTACTGTTTTAATTTCTTTTTCCAGGCGTACGAGGTCAGATTCGTTCTGACTAGTAAATTTGGCCAAGGCATCAACCGACATACTCTCTTTGATTATGGTCAAGAGTTTCTCCATCTCCCCCTCCATCTCCGAGATCGAGGCACTGTCCATTTCACTCAGAAGGCTGAGGAATCCCCTTGAACAGGCATTAGAAAGCTCCTCCCAGCGAGATTTGATGGAATCATTATCCACCTGAAAGGAAGGAAAAATTTGGACCCTTAGGCCCCTTGGTATGAGCCCCCTCTGTATGTATTTATCCAGAAACGCCCGGTTCCACCAGACCTTGGTGCGTCTGTGGAGCAAGTTTCTGTAGCTTTGCACATTTTCGGACAATGCACAGTCTCCCTCCGTCTCTGCTGCAACGCTGCCGACCTCAGCGAGTGCCTTGTCCAGCTCTATTAACCATGATTCGTCATGGGAGCGAAAATCCATAGTAGAAGTGGAATGAGCTGTGGGAACCACAGAAAAATGTGTTAGAAGGCAAAAGGCCACACAATATAGGTAGGAAAGGGGCAGCATGATACACCTTCCTACATGGCACACTCTAGACATATAAGAACAAGGAGAACAAAACAGAGTGTATTGCAAAATTAACAATTTATTGAAACAGGACTGGCACCGGAGAGGATAAGCGGCAACATCAAAGGCATGTGTGTGACAAAAATGTATGAATGATGTTACAACATACAATGTAGTATCAATGGGCCACCATGGGATAATAAATATTAAATGGACATGAGTAACTGTTGGAATGGCGACATGAATTATATATATGTGACAGATACACACATACTATTACAGCCAGATGTAATAAAAAACGGAGGAAAAAATGTCATAAGCACAAATTACGTGCCCCCCATTTAATCATGCATCGGAAATAATCAAGGCCATCAACATAATACCCATGATAAGTTACCATATAGCATTTGCAAAAGATGAAACACATGTGCTCATGGAAGAATCATGAATAAGTGATGTAATAGTACAATTGCGTATAAGTAAGGCCAGAGTCATAGGTTATGAATACAATGAAACAACGCAGCGTCAGCATCACATATAATCCATGATAGCACAGGCAAAATGCTATTATGGGCATGAAAATTACATTTGCATAGCAAAACAAGGTGGCAGTCACATTGAGCCTAAATCAGGCATATGATGAAAAACAATGGGCGCAAACCCAGAATGGAAGCATACCCATAAGGCACACACAGCCAGTGAGTGGCAGCAGAGAGGTCCCCCTGGAGACCCCGACGTATACGTTTCACGATCCTATGAGTGTGATCATTTCATCAGGGGGATGACCACGCTGTGAATGAAACATGCTTTTAAGCATGGCGCCATACCTCCCTGGTCACTCCCCCCACAGCGTCAGCACAGACCGCATCACAGGAAGTCCCGGGCCCGGAATCATCGGCAATCAACGCCCATCAGAGTGGTATGCGCATGCGCGGAGATGAGGACGCGTCACTCATAACCAGCGCATGCGCAGAGGCGATTAAAGATGCCGAGGAGACCGGCTGTTACCCGGAAATGCGGCTGTCAGACGCGGAGGGGAGGGGGCATGAGAAAAAGAGTAACATGGATCACATAGAAGGAGAATGCAATGCAAACGATCTTGTGGTCTTGAATATAAGTCCAGATCCGTGATCCCAGACATAAAGAATATGAGAGAATGCCATGCAGAGGTATTCAGCGCTCCTAAGGAAGTGCCAGAAGAAATTTATAGCTAAAATAAAAACAAAAAAGTAAATAATTAAAAACGAGGCACTTAAAACCAGGGAGACAGGAAAAACAGAGACAATGCATTATCACAAAAATGGTGCAAAGCTAAGGTGTTCATTTAACCCCCTAGGGGACATTGTTCCCAAGGTGTAAATCCAGCGGGTTTCACGTTGTGCTAGAATTTTTCGTACATTCCCTCCACGTGCACCCCCATGAATAACATCTATACCCCTAACAAGCAGGGATTTGGGATCACAAGCATGGAAGGCACGAAAGTGACGTGGGAGGGTCTTAAGGCTGGAGGTATCAACCACCGTCCGGGCCGCAGCAATGTCCCTCACATGCTCCCTCACGCGTTTGCGTAACTCTCTGCTGGTGAGACCAATATATATCATGCGGCACCCACAAGTGGCATAATAAACCACATTGCTGGTGCCGCATGATACATAATGTCGAATATCATAGGTGCGGACCCCATCAGCAGAGGTGAAGGATGAACTGCGAAGGACATTGCTGCAGGCCAGACAGTGGCCGCAGGGAAAACAGCCCTTAAGGGGGCTACCAAGGTCCAAGAAAGTACTGGGCTGGCGTGGGATGTAATGACTCCGGACTAAAATGTCACGGAGATTACGTGACCTGCGAGATGTCAGAAGTGGATAATCAGATAATAAACTACGGAGGGTGGAGTCGGACTGGAGGACCCCCCAATGCCTGTTAAGGATGGTTCGCATACTATTCCATTCATGATTGAATGTAGAGATAAACCGAATCGGACCAGGATTAGAGGAGATGCCAGACTTAGCCGCCCCACCATAGAGCAAAGTTGAACGAGGGGTATGTTTTGCCCGTAAATAAGCTCTTTTTATGCTCCTATTACTATAACCCCGCTCTTGAAACCGAATTGTAAGATCCGCCGCTTGCTCCTCAAACTTAAGGTCGGAGGAGCAAATGCGCTTCATGCGCAGAAATTGGCCCGTCGGAATGGCTCGAATAGTAGACTGATCATGGGACGACGAGGCATGAAGCAAGGAGTTGACCGAAGTTGTTTTACGGAAAACATCTGTCTGGATAACCTGATTGCCGTCGATCTCAATGTCAATATCAAGGAAATCCAGACGTCTTGCATTACTCCTATGGGTTAATTTGATATTACAGGAGTTCATGCCCAGTCGGCCCATGAATTCGTCAAGTTGCTCCGCCTTGCCCGCCCACAAAATAAACAAATCATACGTGGCTACGTGATAAAGCCACTTACCACCGTCTCCACTATAACCCCGCTCTAACCTTCTCCGCCCAACTCCAGTCCATCCTTGGCAAAGCATGTGATTATTGCATCATTAGTAAGCAGGTTGTAGAGGGACTCACAGTACGTTTTCCTAAAATATCTACTTTCTATCTACTGCCCAAAATCCACAAAGATGCCCTCTGTCCTCCTGGCCGTCCCATTGTGTCCGGCATTGAGGGGTTGTGTGAGCCAACATGTCGATTTATCGACTATTACTTAAAACCTTTGGTCGAAACACTCCCCTCATATGTCCGTGACACCACGGACGTTCTCAGGAGGATAGACGGCATCTCTGTGGATGAAGGGACACTGCTTGTTACCGCAGATGTTGAGTCCCTCTACACCTGCATTTGCCATGAGGATGGTCTGGAGGCTACCAAGCATTTTCTGTTGGCCTCTGGTCGGGATGGCTCGATGTGTGACTTAATCCTTGAGTTGCTTCGCTTTGTCCTCACCCACAATTTCTTTTTATTTAAAGATAATTATTATTTGCAGCAGCGCGGCACTGCCATGGGCGCGGCCTGTGCGCCTTCGTACGCAAACCTCTTCCTGGGTTACTGGGAGAGGGGTTTGCTCTGTGACGGAGGCGGGCCGGCCGATGCCCATGTGCAGTGCTGGTTGCGATATATTGATGATTTGTTTATTTTGTGGGCGGGCAAGGCGGAGCAACTTGACGAATTCATGGGCCGACTGGGAATGAACTCCTGTAATATCAAATTAACCCATAGGAGTAATGCAAGACGTCTGGATTTCCTTGATATTGACATTGAGATCGACGGCAATCAGGTTATCCAGACAGATGTTTTCCGTAAAACAACTTCGGTCAACTCCTTGCTTCATGCCTCGTCGTCCCATGATCAGTCTACTATTCGAGCCATTCCGACGGGCCAATTTCTGCGCATGAAGCGCATTTGCTCCTCCGACCTTAAGTTTGAGGAGCAAGCGGCGGATCTTACAATTCGGTTTCAAGAGCGGGGTTATAGTAATAGGAGCATAAAAAGAGCTTATTTACGGGCAAAACATACCCCTCGTTCAACTTTGCTCTATGGTGGGGCGGCTAAGTCTGGCATCTCCTCTAATCCTGGTCCGATTCGGTTTATCTCTACATTCAATCATGAATGGAATAGTATGCGAACCATCCTTAACAGGCATTGGGGGGTCCTCCAGTCCGACTCCACCCTCCGTAGTTTATTATCTGATTATCCACTTCTGACATCTCGCAGGTCACGTAATCTCCGTGACATTTTAGTCCGGAGTCATTACATCCCACGCCAGCCCAGTACTTTCTTGGACCTTGGTAGCCCCCTTAAGGGCTGTTTTCCCTGCGGCCACTGTCTGGCCTGCAGCAATGTCCTTCGCAGTTCATCCTTCACCTCTGCTGATGGGGTCCGCACCTATGATATTCGACATTATGTATCATGCGGCACCAGCAATGTGGTTTATTATGCCACTTGTGGGTGCCGCATGATATATATTGGTCTCACCAGCAGAGAGTTACGCAAACGCGTGAGGGAGCATGTGAGGGACATTGCTGCGGCCCGGACGGTGGTTGATACCTCCAGCCTTAAGACCCTCCCACGTCACTTTCGTGCCTTCCATGCTTGTGATCCCAAATCCCTGCTTGTTAGGGGTATAGATGTTATTCATGGGGGTGCACGTGGAGGGAATGTACGAAAAATTCTAGCACAACGTGAAACCCGCTGGATTTACACCTTGGGAACAATGTCCCCTAGGGGGTTAAATGAACACCTTAGCTTTGCACCATTTTTGTGATAATGCATTGTCTCTGTTTTTCCTGTCTCCCTGGTTTTAAGTGCCTCGTTTTTAATTATTTACTTTTTTGTTTTTATTTTAGCTATAAATTTCTTCTGGCACTTCCTTAGGAGCGCTGAATACCTCTGCATGGCATTCTCTCATATTCTTTATGTCTGGGATCACGGATCTGGACTTATATTCAAGTCCACAAGATCGTTTGCATTGCATTCTCCTTCTATGTGATCCATGTTACTCTTTTTCTCATGCCCCCTCCCTGGTCCCTCCCCTCCGCGTCTGACAGCCGCATTTCCGGGTAACAGCCGGTCTCCTCGGCATCTTTAATCGCCTCTGCGCATGCGCTGGTTATGAGTGACGCGTCCTCATCTCCGCGCATGCGCATACCACTCTGATGGGCGTTGATTGCCGATGATTCCGGGCCCGGGACTTCCTGTGATGCGGTCTGTGCTGACGCTGTGGGGGGAGTGACCAGGGAGGTATGGCGCCATGCTTAAAAGCATGTTTCATTCACAGCGTGGTCATCCCCCTGATGAAATGATCACACTCATAGGATCGTGAAACGTATACGTCGGGGTCTCCAGGGGGACCTCTCTGCTGCCACTCACTGGCTGTGTGTGCCTTATGGGTATGCTTCCATTCTGGGTTTGCGCCCATTGTTTTTCATCATATGCCTGATTTAGGCTCAATGTGACTGCCACCTTGTTTTGCTATGCAAATGTAATTTTCATGCCCATAATAGCATTTTGCCTGTGCTATCATGGATTATATGTGATGCTGACGCTGCGTTGTTTCATTGTATTCATAACCTATGACTCTGGCCTTACTTATACGCAATTGTACTATTACATCACTTATTCATGATTCTTCCATGAGCACATGTGTTTCATCTTTTGCAAATGCTATATGGTAACTTATCATGGGTATTATGTTGATGGCCTTGATTATTTCCGATGCATGATTAAATGGGGGGCACGTAATTTGTGCTTATGACATTTTTTCCTCCGTTTTTTATTACATCTGGCTGTAATTGTATGTGTGTATCTGTCACATATATATAATTCATGTCGCCATTCCAACAGTTACTCATGTCTATTTAATATTTATTATCCCATGGTGGCCCATTGATACTACATTGTATGTTGTAACATCATTCATACATTTTTGTCACACACATGCCTTTGATGTTGCCGCTTATCCTCTCCTGTGCCAGTCCTGTTTCAATAAATTGTTAATTTTGCAATACACTCTGTTTTGTTCTCCTTGTTCTTATATGTTTGGTAAATGCTGAAAAAAACATGAGAAGTCCGAATTGCCTTTTTTCGGCTGTCATAGCTTTTTAAAAAGGCATACTTGAAATATCGGGGACCGGAAGTTAGTGGGCTTGACAGGCGTTTCCTTCTGCACGCTCTACCCAGTTAAATTGTGCCCTTTGGCAGGTCATTTCCGCTGACCGACTAAGCCCGGTCACCACCACACCCCCACAGGCCAACTCCGTTCCCAAACACTGCGAGGTGAGTGTGCCCAGATACGCAACTGCGCATACTAAGCACGATCACCGCCACCGTCCGACTCCGTTCTCGAACACTGCGAGGCAAGTGTGCCCAGATTACCAGCTGCGCTCACTTAGCCCGGTCATCACCACACCTCCACCGACTGACTCCGTTCCCCAACACTGCAAGGCTAGTGTGCCCAGATAAGTGTGACGCCCCTGGACTATCAGGTCGTCACAGGGTACTGAACAAACTGCCCTTCCGCGCAGTATTCTTTCTTGGTTCTGGGTCCCTAACTAAATAGTGTTGCCTCCAACAGCAAATCAAATCCTAGATACACCCTGCACCACGCCCACCAGACACACCAGTGGACAGCTTGAGTGGAATAGAGTCACCCACCTGGGATGGGGGGTCAGGGAGGGGAGGTGAGGCGTGTAATCAGTAAGTGTGGAGTAGAGCTAGAGAGTAGAAGAAGGCTGGCTGGGAAGTAGCCCTCGAGCTGTGAGGAGCTCAGAGGAAGTCGGGAGTGGTGACTCCTGAAGGAACTAGGTTGCAGACGGTGGTCTGGGCCTAGAGGAGTTGGACCCCCTGTCGCAGGGAATTGTGGCGAGGTGCTCGGACCTGTCGAAGAGGACAGCCGGCAGCCTAGCACTATCACCGGTCCGGGACCGAAGACACGATGGGGTACACTAACCCTAGGTCGGGGAGTAGCTTCAGGCAACCTGACAATTCACCTGAGGAGATAGGAGCCTTTATGATCTGTTCCCACATGCTCCAGAATCGGGGCATTAGCGCAACAAGGGGGATAGGACTTTCCAAATAAAAAACGGTTCAGAAAATCCCAAGCGTAAGCCCTGAGAGCAAGCTCCCATACTTAGCCATAGTAGGGAGCGAGGCCCGGCTAGTTCCATGCTACCTGGCCATCAGGTTGAAGACAAACTAAGTGCCAGGAGGTAGGTCACGGATCACCAGGCAGCACCATTGGGGACGGGACCCAGACGAGCTCCCCTCAGTGGCAGCGGTACCCAGAGAATTGGTTTACCCGGCTGTCAGTGTCTGCTATTGAACGGAGTGAGTACTAGAGTGACCCCTGCATCCCACGGCACCCCCATCACCAAGCCCCGGGGCATCCCCCTACCCATGGAAGGTTGCAACACCAAGCTGCCCCATTTCATCACCCCGGGTACTCCCAACAGCAGCGGCGGTACTCCCCAATTTACCATACACCACGGGTGGCATCACGAACTACATACCGACTCCCCTGTAAATATCCCCCTTATATTTGAGTGGCTGCACGACCCCCGGATTTGGAGACCCTCGAGCGACAGCGAACCCGGATCCGAGCAGCTCGGCTGCTTCCACGGGGGCAGCACATAAGCAGCTGCGCTCACTAAGCCTGGTCACCACCACCGACTGACTCCATTCCCCAACACTGCGAGGTGAATGTGCCCAGATAAGCAGCCATGCCCACTAAGCCAGTCACACCCACTCTGGACACTGGAAGGAAAGTGTGCGCCCGTGACCAAGGCAACAATGCTGTACTGCTTGCAGGCGATGGATACAACAACCAATGATAAGTGGGCGGGGTCAGCGACATTATACGCAGAAGGAAACACTGGTAAACGTCCACCCAAGGCGACCATCATGCCCACCAACTAAGCCGGTCACACCCAATAACTTCCGTGATACTGCAAGTATGCCCTTAAAAAGTGGTTAAAAGCTTCCTATTGACCCCCAAATGCTACCAATGGCAAGCAAAACAGAAGCCCTCATGAATCTCCAACGGGAAAACTAAAAATGGTGTCCAAATATGGCGACACAACGCCAGTTTTCTTTGTAACACACCTATACATGTTTGCTATCGCCGTGGTCGGGCTGACCGGCAGAATCACTAGCACACAATGACCGCTGTCAAAACCCAATAAACTATGGCAATAATACGCTTATTTTTTTCATTAAAGTTCCAATCAGTTATTTTTTCTATTTTTCAGTACTGGTAAAATGAATGGACTCCTGCAAAGCTATAAACTATAACTCGTCCCTAAAAAACTAACCCTGCTATCAAGACGGAAAAAGTCATGACTCTTGGAAGATGGCAATGGACAAAAAGGCGCAAAAATGAAAATATGCCACAGTAGGAAAGGGTTGATAAAGGCGCAATGAACTGGTGTAATCCCCTGCTCTACAGGCCGCAGACTGAGGGGACAGGGCACCTGGCGGGCTGAGGCCGCTGCACCATTACCACAGGTGCCCGCAGCGCTCCTAACTAGGCACGGCCGAGAACCTCCGCTCCATTCACATTCCACCAATCAGACCACAGACAAAAAACGGCCGTGTGTCCTCCCATCCAATCAGCATACTTGTATCATGTGCACAGATGAGAAGCGCGATTTCATTAGTGAAGGCTCTGTATGACTTAATTGTGGGCGGGCCGGGTGTGCTGGGTAACGCAGGCTCTATGTACACCGCACTGAGGCGTCGTGCATCACAGCGGCCGGGATATTACAGGTGAGACTGATGCTTATTGCGCTTCCATAGGAAGAGCGGGGTGACTAGCATAGCGAGGGTTAATGCAGCGGAGAGCGCAGGATGGAAGGTCGTGCAGTACATTCTGCAGCTACCAGTGTATATGCATTGCTGGGTGCAAGCAGCTGACAGCTACCTGAACTGATGAACCAGAGCTCCCACCAGCAGAGGACACCCCCCCCCCATCTGGTGGGCTCCCCCATCTGGAAAGTCTTCCCCATGAGGCTGGCTCCCACCCCATCAGGTGAATGTCATAAGGTGAGCCCCCCCCCCCATGTCATGAGGTGAGCCTCCTCCCCCCCCCCCCCCCCCCCCATGTCATGAGGTGAGCCTCCTCCCCCCCCCCCCCATGATGTCATGAGGTGAGCCTCCTCCCCCCCCCCCATGTCATGAGGTGAGCCTCCTCTCCCCCCCCCCCATGTCATGAGGTGAGCCTCCTCCCCCCCCCCCATGTCATGAGGTGAGCCTCCTCCCCCCCCCCCCCCCATGTCATGAGGTGAGCCTCCTCTCCCCCACCCCCCATGTCATGAGGTGAGCCTCCTCTCCCCCACCCCCCATGTCATGAGGTGAGCCCCCTCTCCCCCACCCCCCATGTCATGAGGTGAGCCTCCTCCCCCCCCCCCCCATGTCATGAGGTGAGCCTCCCCCCCCCCCCCCCCCATGTCATGAGGTGAGCCTCCCCCCCCCATGTCATGAGGTGAGCCTCCTCCCCCCCCCCATGTCATGAGGTGAGCCTTCCTTCCCCTCCCCTCCAAGTCATCAGGTGAGCCTCGGCCCCCATCAGCACAGCTTGCCATTAGGTGAGCCTCCTCCCCCCTCCTCATGTCATGGGGTGAGCCTTCCTTCCCCCTCGGCCCCCATCAGCACAGCTTGCCATTAGATGACCCTCCCATCGGTTGATCTTCCCATCGCTGTGGTCTCGCTGATGAGCAGCCAGTCGTCAGCACATATAGTAAATGCTGGCTGACAGTCCTCATCCTGGCAATGTACATGTATGGGGACATATGGCATGTTGGTCTCCATGGACAGTATATAATATCGGATATAGTACCCAGGCAGTTGTTTTCCCTTCAGTTATCGGTAGCGCAGGTCACAATATTAATTTTTCCATCTGTGGGAGGATTCTGGTACCCAGTATCTATCTGTGTGAAATGCCAGGGAAAATACCCAAAGCAGATGCCATGTCGCCCACATCTCTGGCTGGGATAATAAGTTATTGCTTTACATGACATGTCATCAATGCCTTTATCAGACATGTCTACTATATGCCACACTGTGGACAACTATAAGTACTTGGTAATCTAATTTCAGTGTCTGCCAAGGATAGTTATACTTAACACTAGAACTACTGGACTCGTGACAACTATATAGAAATACATGGTGCAAAGTAGTCAAAATGACTATCTCAGTAGTTCTAGTGTTAAAGTCTCCTGATCAGGGGAGGAAGCAACAGAGTACACAAATAGCACAGCATGGGATCACAGCTGATTCTTTGTGTGCGATAGAACACATTTCCCTGCCTGTTTTTAAAAAATGTTTTACCTCAAAGAATATAATTTGTGATCCAGTGCTGTAATGTTTGTACACTTTATTACTTCCTCCTCGGCCCAGGAGCTGTGGTATGATCAGACCATGTCACTGTACGGTCAGACACGGCCATTACACAGTACACAGCAGTGACACATATGTATAAGATTATCTCAGCACAGGAATGTTTTTTTGTAAACACATCCAATTGTGGAACTTATTATTATTCCAAGATCTACAGTTATATGAAAAAGTTTGGGCACCCCTATTAATGTTAACCTTTTTTCTTTATAACAATTTGGGTTTTTGCAACAGCCATTTCAGTTTCATATATCTAATAACTGATGGACTCAGTAATATTTCTGAATTGAAATGAGGTTTATTGTACTAACAGAAAATGTGCAATCCGCATTTAAACAAAATTTGACAGGTGCATAAGTATGGGCACCTCACCATAAAAGTGACATTAATATTTTGTAGATCTTCCTTTTGCAAAAATCACAGCCTCTAGTTGCTTTCTGTAGCTTTTAATGAGTTCCTGGATCCTGGATGAAGGTATTTTTGACCATTCCTGTTTACAAAACAATTCCAGTTCAGTTAAGTTTGATGGTCGCCGAGCATGGACAGCAAGCTTCAAATCATCCCACAGATTTTCAATGATATTCAGGTCTGGGGACTGGGATGGCCATTCCAGAACATTGTAATTGTTCCTCTGCATGAATGCCTGAGTAGATTTGGAGCGGTGTTTGCATCATTGTCTTGCTGAAATATCCATCCCCTGCGTAACTTCAACTTTGTCACTGATTCTTGCACATTATTGTCAAGAATCTGCTGATAGTGAGTTGAATCCATGCGACCCTCAACTTTAACAAGATTCCCGGTGCCGGCATTGGCCACACAGCCCCAAAGCATGATGGAACCTCCACCAAATTTTACTGTGGGTAGCAAGTGCTTTTCTTGGAATGCCGTGGTTTTTTGCCTCCATGCATAACGCCTTTTTGTATGACCAAAGAACTCAATGTTTGTTTCCTGAGTCCATAGGACCTTCTTCCAAAATGTAACTGGCTTGTCCAAATGTGCTTTTGCATACCTCAGGCGACTGTTTGTGGCGTGCTTGCAGAAACGGCTTCTTTCACATCACTCTCCCATACAGCTTCTCCTTGTGCAACGTGTGCTGTATTGTTGACCGATGCACATTGACACGATCTGCAGCAAGATGATGCTGCAGGTCTTTGGAGGTGGTTTGTGGACTGTCCTTGACTGTTCTCATCATTCGTCTTCTCTGCCTTTTCTGATATTTTTCTAGGCCTGCCACTTCTGGGCTTAACAAGAACTGTACCTGTGTTCTTCCATTTCCTTACTATGTTCCTCACAGTGGAAACTGACAGTTTAAATCTCTGAGACAACTTTTTGTATCCTTCCCCTGAACAACTATGTTGAATAATCTTTGTTTTCAGATCATTTGAGAGTTGTTTTGAGGAGCCCATGATGCCACTCTTCATAGGAGATTCAAATAGGAGAACAACTTGCAAGTGGCCACCTTAAATACCTTTTCTCATGATTGGATACACCAGCCTATGAAGTTCAAAGCTCAATGAGGTTACAAAACCAATTTAGTGCTTCAGTAAGTCAGTAAAAAGTAGTTAGGAGTGTTCAAATCAAGAAATTGATAAGGGTGCCCATACTTTTGCACCTGTCAAATTTAGTTTAAATGCAGATTGCACATTTTTTGTTAATACAATAAACCTCATTTCAATTCAGAAATATTATTGAGTCCATAATTTATTAGATATATGAAACTGAAATAGCTGTTGCAAAAACCCTATTCAAAGAATTGCTCCATGTCATCCAAATAGTTTTCGAAATTAAACTTCAAATCTGCAGGTGTGTTCACACAGTGAATATTTGGTGCGGTTTTGCGGCGTTTTTGTTGCATTAAAAGACTAAAAAAGGCATGGATAAAACAGTGTGTGATGTCAGGAGCAGGACAATATAAAATGAAACAGAAGAACAGAAACAGGGAATGAGATCAAGAAAGTTTCTTTTTTTTTTTTTTTTTTTTATAACCTAGCTTTGACAGTATTTTCCTTGTTGCATGCAAAAAAGTGCATTACCAAAGCCGCATGTGTTTCGTGTTTTTCTGCCACAAGGTTCAGAAATTTTCTGCACCAAATCTTCAGCGTGTGCACATAGCCTAAATAGGTGAAAAAGCAATTCCTTCAATTCAGCCACCTGTGTCCATTAACCTTTTATTTAGTGTTGCCTGAGGGTTTGCCATATCTACAAGAAATAGTTTCAGCTCAAGCAATCCCTCAATCAGTAAATAATTTCTGCCCCATCGAGTGGCTTGATCGATAATTGCCTCTTTCCCAGCACGTCTCTTCAAGATAGAATCAATTTTAGGGGTTCTGGCGGCAACCAATTTTCTCACCTTCCCAATCAGAGTTCTAGCTGGTCCTTTTTGCAGACTATCTCTTAGGCCTCCTTCTGACGTCAATGATTCTGTTACGTATGACGTCCGTTTTCATACATAGTGGAGACCCGGACATACGCAGACCCTTTAAAATCAATAGGTCTGCGCACACTTCGGTGTTTTCACAAACACTGTGTGTCCGTATGGACCACACGCATGTCTGTGTGTTCCTCATGGAGACAAGTCCGTTTTTCTTTGGCAGCAAGTGTGTCACACTGATGTGATCCGTGTGACATGTATCAGAGAAAACACGTGTCTTTGAAATAAAATAATTTTCTATACTCGCCTGTCTCCAGCGCTGCTGTCTTAGGGGGCTGCTGTCACTTGCTTCCAGGCCCGTTTATTATGCTAATGAATATTCACTGCACCGCGGACCCGGAAGCAGTAGGGCCAAAGACATCAGCATCGGGGACAGCAGTGCTAGGGACAGGTGAGTAAAAAGTTCCAACTCTGTGTGCTATTAGGGATAGCACACGGTGAACACTAGTCTGCCAAAATCACGGCACATGGAGGGCCATACACACCTTAAACACGACCATGCAAAAAACACAAACGTTTTTCATGGACGTGTGAAAGAGGCCTTATTGCTGGCTGCAGGGTGTTCACAAGACCGCACATGTGATAAGTAGAGATGTGAAGCAGCTTCAACAAATTCTAAAGGATCATTTTGCTGTTCTTCTGTAGTACTATGTGTTTGTTCCTCAGTTTCAGGAACAGGACTGTGGCTCCATCTCGGACATACTGAATCTGAAGTTTTCTTCTAGCTGCTATTGAACTTTGTTATTCTCATTCATCAGTTTGATTGTACTTATCATGTATGAAGCATTGTCAGTTAAAATAGCAAGAACCTGTTCTAGCAGTTCTGAGATGAGTGCAGATGTTCCTTCCTTCCCAGTGTGTTTTTACCCTTATCTGAACAGGAGAAGCTTCACTACTTATAATGAAAGTAGTGCAGCGCAGATTCATCTCAGCTAAAAGCCTACATTCTTTCATCAGGATAAAACAGCCATTTATAGGACATTTCATAACTTTCCCACATTCTTATGAAAATATATTCAGCACATTCTGCATTGAACTACTGTCCCCAATTTATTATATATTGCTGGAGTCAGTTCATTTTATACTGACTCCACCAAATGGGTACCGACCCCACAGCCCTGCTTTAAACACATAGCACAATGCAGCCTCAATGGAGAACCTACGCTCCCCTGTGCAGAAGCCGAACCCCTGCAACCCTGGCTCACACGGCATGTGCTATGTTCACGGCATGGGCTCTGCTTTGGACAGAAGGACGCATTCAGCGTTCTATTATTATAGCTTGCTAGACACAACTGCATCACAACATACATTACACAGGAACATATTACTTTTCTCATTGGCACAATATTTACAAAGACGCAGGACGTTGTTCACACAATAGCTAATATGACGAGACAATGATGCGACTGGTGTTTTTCAGGGAAGAGAATGTAACAGCCATTGTCCACCACACATACAGTGGTACCTCGCTTAACGAGTAACCCTCTTAACGAGAATTTCGCTTAACAAGCAAAGCTTTCAATTTGTAACCCGCTTTATGAAAAAGCTTTGCTGTACGAGCAAATTTCTCACCGCACACACTTCCGGTTTCGTCCATCCACCACACTCTGACCCGCACTTGCAGTATGTACACACACACATACATACATACATACATACATACATACATTCATTCATTATGCTCACCTTACCTTCCGTTCCACCGCCGGTCTCATGGTTCTTGTAGTTCCCCGGTACATCGCGACGTCCTCGCGGCAAACTAAAATACCCAGGAGGCTTGCGATGGAACGGAAGGTAAGGTGAGCATATAATATAACATATGTTTACCTTTCGTTTCATCGCCGGCCTCCTGGGTGCTGTAGTGCGCCGCTGCGCTCCAGTCCACGCTATGTCTCTGCATCCATAGCGACGAGGGAGGAACTTCCTGTCACCGCTAATGAAAGGCAGAGCGCTGGCCAATCAGAGGCAAGCGGCTCTGCCTTTGACGTCAGCGCTCTGGCCGGGAACTTCCGGCCTCGTCGTTATGGTAACGCGTTACACAGCCCGGCTTCGTACCAGAGAACAGCAAGTCCCAGCAGACCGGCGATGGAACGGAAGGTAAGGTGAGCATATAATATGTGTGTGTTTGTGTGTGTGTTTGTGCATGTGTGGAATGAGAGAACAGGGGACCAGGATGGGACATTTTAGAAGTTGTGGAACGGATCGTCAGCATTGCAATGATTTCCTATGGGAAATCTTGCTCTGCTGAACGAGTACCTTGATTAACAAGCACAGTCCCAGAACGGATTGTTCTCGTTAAGCAAGGTACCACTGTATATTGATTATATTCTGCATCATTTAGCACTTAGGCTGCTTTCACACTTGCGTTATTTTGCATCAGTCACAATCCGTTGCCTTGAGGAATTACGGTATCCTGCAAAATATTTTGCAGGAATCCGAGTTCCCCCAACCCCCCCCCCCCACCCACCCCCATAGACTTCTATTAGCGATGGGATGTGACTGATGGCCCTGTGTTGTATCCACCGCGTGACAGATCAGTCGTTTATTGACTGACAGTCAGGCGGTAGGAATGCACACTGTAACGTTTTTTGGTGCAGCGGGTCTTTTTTTACTGTGAGCATGCGCACAGTAATAAACCATGATGGACTGTATATTCAGTTCCAGCAGCAGGAATGATCAGCTGATTGCCGGCTTTTCTGAGCGATCAGCTGATCGTTCACAAAAGTCAGCCTCCGGGCGATCAGCTGATTGCTCTGAAAAGCCGGCCGCCGGGAAAACAGTAAAAAGAAAACAAAAAAAAAAAACCGGATCGTTGTTTTGCAGCATCAGTCATATCCGTTGTGCCACTATCTGCAACGCATCCGTTGCATCATTCACACAACTGATTGTGACGGATGCAAAACAACGCAGGTGTGAAAGCAGCCTTAGCCTAGCTAAAATTGCTGAACACGCTAAGTATCTTTATACACAGGCTACAAAATCTGCAGCAAAATCTACTTGTGCAGAATTCACAATCTCATTCACCCCCACCATATCCCTCGTCCACATTGCGGAATATTTCCAATGCACATGGATGAGATTTGTCCCAGTTTCAACCACATAGTTTTTACTACTCTGCTGAAAATGTTCTGTGCAAAAATCCACAGGGAAATTCCACAGCATTGCCATCCCTGTGGATTACCCTTAAATAGTTAGCTTTTAGTAATTCCTTACATTTTTAGATTTTGAGGTATGAAAAGATCCTATTGCGGCTCTACCTTTTTAAGTATTCTTCAGTCTAGGGCTATAAAACTCCTACAAGAACTGGCAATGATGAGCACTGCAGAGAGATTCAGAAAGAACTGGAGACTTCCCAATAAAACAGAACAAACAAGCATGTTGGCTCGGATGATGCAGATAGTAAATGAATCCTGGAACTCTACAATTACCAGTGTGGCATTGGGAAGAAATAACACACTCATGACATGCTGCGGTATTATTTTATTTGTATATTGTGCAGTCATGGCAGCTTGCACCTCTTCACACGTGCTTTATTCTGTTCAGAGGTGCTGGTCAATATTCTTTTGTTTTTGTAGCACTCGCAATGTTCGGGTGAACTCTTAACCAGAGATCACTAGTTGCCTACTGCCTGGCCTAATTGGTGTAGACCAAGTGCATGCGTAAAGAATTCACAGCAGACCCAGTCGGATGTGAAATCTCTTCTTGATCACAGTAAAGATGGCACCGAACAGAACAGGAGAACCAGTGCGGTCTCTGATATAGGCTAGGGGCGGACACCAGTTCAGATGGGACAGTTCATGGGCTAGCCAATGGGGAGATCCGTGTTTATGGGCGGGTCTGCCTTCAGTGCATGAATCCAGGGTGTCATCTGATCTGTGGGTTGGTCTTCTAGGTTAGCCAGGGGTCTTTCCCTATATGGTGGTCTTCTTACATCTGGACATTCCTTGCATTCCGGACAAGGTGTGGAGAACAGGAAATGGCAGCCATCTTTAAATCTGTGTCATGTGTATAATCTGCAACCTGAACTATGTAAGGCAAATCGACATATTTCCCACAATCCCTTGTCAAGAGGTTAATTGAGTATTTATTGGAAAGGCTCTCCTCAACAGTCCCCCCCCCCCCCCCCCCTCTAAATACTTTATTAACCTTCTGACCCTACTCTCTGCCCGCTATACGAGCAATGCTAAGGCTTTGCCCCCAGGGGAACAGACTTCGATTGGAGCCTGATGTATTCGCCCTACTCTGACTGCTTAGCTGTGGACTGTGAAAGACTGAAGGGGGTCTAGCTGTTCTATATCTACAGAATAACTAACCTCCTGAGCTAGGAAAGTGGGAACTGATGTTTCTACTTCTTTCTCGATCATCTTCCATACACAGGGAAAGACACAACAAACAATAGCTGTTCAAACTTACACACTGATCACATCCCGCACACAGTTCAGAGGCATAGGTAATGTCCCAGTCCTTAGAACAGACTATTTAATGCTGAAGAGCTCACCCAGATTTTGAGATTAATCGATTAGAAAGAGTAAGGCAATTGCAAGAATAAGCTTCTTACTGTTATGCTGCAGCTTTTAGCTTTACTGTTTCTGAAAGACTTATTCTCAGTCAACATCTGAGTGCTATCCGCGTCCTCGAGACTTTTCTACCTTAATACACCTGATTGTATCACAACACTAATGGATCTCTTCTTGTCTCGGGTCCATAATCTATCACCAATTTCCCTTACGCATGGATCCGATTACCTTCAGTAACACAGAGTAGCACTTTTACGGCATCAAATACCAACAAGAAAAGACAATACCAGTTAAATACAGGTGTGTGTTATCCTTTAAAAAGTCACTTAAACCCTTAAGGCCCCGTCACACTAAGCAACATCGCTAGCAACATCGCTGCTAACGAACAACTTTTGTGACGTTGCTAGCGATGTTGCTGTGTGTGACATCCAGCAACAACCTGGCCCCTGCTGTGAGGTCGTTGGTTGTTGCTGAATGTCCTGGGCCATTTTTTAGTTGTTGCTGTCCCGCTGTGAAGCACAGATCGCTGTGTGTGACAGAGAGACAGCAACAACTAAATGTACAGGCAGCAGGAGCCGGCTTCTGCGGAGGCTGGTAACCAATGTAAACATCGGGTAACCAAGAAGCCCTGTCCTTGGTTACCCGATATTTACCTTTGTTACCAGCCTCCAGCGCTCTCACTGTCAGTGCCGGCTCCTGCTCTGTGCACATGTAGCTGCAGCACACATCGGGTTAATTAACCCGATGTGTGCTGTAATTAGGAGAGCAAGGAGCCAGCGCTAAGCATTGTGCGCTGCTCCCTGCTCTGTGCACATTTAGCTGCAGCACACATCGGGTAATTAACCCGATGTGTGCTGTAACTAGGAGAGCAGGAGCCAGCGCTCAGTGTGCGCTGCTCCCTGCTCTGTGCACATTTAGCTGCAGCACACATTGGGTAATTAACCCGATGTGTGCTGTAACTAGGAGAGCAGGGAGCCAGCACTAAGCGGTGTGCTCTGCTCCCTGCTCTCTGCACGTGTAGCTCCGTGCGGTGGTAACCAAGGTAAATATCGGGTTGGTTACCCGATATTTACCTTAGTTACCAAGCGCAGCATCTTACACGCGGCGCTGGGGGCTTGTCACTGGTTGCTGGTGAGCTCACCAGCAACTTGTGTAGCCACGCTCCAGCGATCCCTACCAGGTCAGGTTGCTGGTGGGATCGCTGGAGCGTCGCAGTGTGACATCTCACCAGCAACCTCCCAGCAACTTACCAGCGATCCCTATCGTTGTTGGGATCGCTGGTAAGTTGCTTAGTGTGACTGGAGCTTTAAACTAATTGGTTGGTTCAGGTCAGATAATGTTTTTCCCACCATGAGCCCTTATTTGTATAATGTTTCTGCACCCATTGTTCCCTTATCATGGTTATTTCCCATGTATCATCCCAATCTAGGTAATAATAAGGTTCTATGTAAGATAATCCAGCACTGTGTGTTGTGACCCTCATTATGCTGGTATGATGACTCTTTACAGCGGCTGTTGTCTCCAGATGGGTTTTCCCTCAAGCTTCATGGAAGTCGCTGTGTTTGGGAAAAGCTGGATCGGTCCATCTGATTCTGACTCATGGCTCATTCTGACTTGTCTTTTTAGTATCACCCAGTCTCCTGGCTTGAGACCACGTGCTCCTGACACTGATTTAGGATCTGGAATTGGAGGATACACATGTTTAACACACTATACAGGCAGTTGTATAAGGCTCGTACATCACTGGTCAGGATATCACCCTCTATCTGAAGTATCTGTGAGAAAAATACCGTATTTTTCGCTTTATAAGACGCACTGGAATATAAGACGCACCCCAAACTTAGACATAAAAAAAGGTAAAAAAAAGAAAAATGGGGTCCGTCTTATACTCCGGTGTTCTCTTACCGGAGGGGGGCAGCAGTGGTGGTGAAGCGGGGTCACAGGAGGCACAGGTTGTGCTGGCAGGCGCGGCAGGTCAGTGGCAGCGGGGTCCGTGGTTGCAGGTGCCGTGGCGTCCGTGGTTGCAGGCGCGGTGGCATCCGCGGTGGCAGGATCCGTGGGGTCCGTGGTGGCGGCAGCAGCCGTGGCGTGTGAGCCGTGCAGCAGGCCGGTGCAGTGAGTGTCCGCGGTCCCGGTTCAGTGGTGGCAGCGGCGGCGGCGACTGCTCAGTGGTGGCAGGGACTGCTCAGTGGTGGAGTGTGTCCGCGGTCCCGGTTCAGTGGTGGCAGTGGCGGCGACGGCTCAGTGGTGGGAGTGGCGGCGACGGCTCAGTGGTGGGAGCGGCGGTAACTGCTCAGTGGTGGCAGCGGCAGGGACTGCTCAGTGGTGGCGTGTGTCCGCGGTCCCGGTTCAGTGGTGGCAGCGGCGGCGGCTCAGTGGTGGGAGCGGCGGCAACTGCTCAGTGGTGGCAGCGGCAGGGACTGCTCAGTGGTGGCGTGTGTCCGCGGTCCCGGTTCAGTGGTGGCAGCGGCGGCGGCTCAGTGGTGGGAGCGGCGGCGACGGCTCAGTGGTGGAGTGTGTCCGCGGTCCCGATTCAAGTAATGGCGCCCGGAGCGACGCATGCGCAGATGGAGCTCTCATCCAAGGGCTCCATCTGCGCACGCGCTGACTCCCGGAGCAGCGCGTGCGCAGATGGAGCTCTCATCCAAGAGCTCCACCGGCGCCATCATTTGAAAGTGGGACCGCGGACAACTGGTAAGCTGCACAGCCGCCCGCCCCGCATGCACAGAGTGGCAGCCAGCAGGCTGCCCGCCCACTCTGCGTACAAGCCGCCGGGTACCTGTGCTTGCGTGCGGTGGCAGCCGGGTACCCATGGCTGTGTGCGGGCGGCAGATGGGTGACTGTGTGAGGGCGGCAGCCGGGTACCTGCACGGGCACCCGACTGCCGCTCGCACACAGCACCCGGCTGCCGCCCGCACACAGCCATGGGTACCCGTCTGCCACCGCATGCAAGCACAGGTACCTGGCTGCCGACCCCACACAGCACCCGCTGCCGCCCGCACACAGCCACGGGTACCCGGCTGCCGCTGCATGCAAGTACAGGTACCCGGCCGCTTGCATGCAGCCACAGGCACCCGCCCGATCGCCTCAGACAGGACCCCCCCCCCCCCCCGCTACCGCTTTATAAGACGCACCCCCCATTTTCCTCCCAAAATTTGGGGAGGAAAAGTGCGTCTTATAAAGCGAAAAATACGGTAATCACATTCCAGGTGCTAAACCAAAAATATCTTATGTAAAGGTCTAATTATTAAGAATGAGGAAAATGAACACTTGTTACATGAATTGCCAGCGTCCACCATTATCTTATGGATCGTTACGTTTTTATGTTATCATTAAAATTCCAAACAACATACACCCATGTAACTATAGACACAATTAGATATTCCAATAAAGGAGGGGGCAGGGATTGGGGCAATAGCCCTAAACTCTCCCTACCTCGCAGCGGAGGTCGGCACCCTATAAGGCCTGAAACACACATCCGTGAAAAGCACGCACGTGTAATACGGTCCGTTTTTCAGGTCCGTGATCCGTTTTTATGTCCGTTTTCATGGTCCGTATGGCATTCGTGTGAACGGTGTATGCTAACAGTGTGTGCGTGTGTAATGCCAGTGTGTGCGTGAGATTCGTAACTGACGTGAGTATGATGTCCGTGTGCAATGGTATGTGTGTGATGCTAAATGTCGTTGATGCATACCCGCAGACAGTCGCGCGCTGAGAATGAACTCGGGTGAACTTCACCCGACTTCATTGACATACCGTGGCTCTGTCTGTGTGTCGCGTACTGATTAGCGGTCACCCGTGAAGGACTCACCGGTGACCGCTAATCCCCTGAGTGACAGAAGTGAGCAGCGCTATTAGCGCTGCCGTCACTCAGGCTACCTGCGGCTAGCTGGATCCTCCACCCGAGACCGCAACTCACCTGTGACTTCATCGCTGTCACTCGGGCGACTTGCAGTCACAGTTGGAGGATCCAAAGGTGGCCGCGAGTAACCTGAGTGACAGCACAGCTGATCGCGCGGCTCACCTCAGTTGCTTTGTGGAGCTGACAGGAGTGGCAAGGTTCTTCTGCAGCTCCTGTCACCTTCATGTAGCAGAGCTGGAAGCGACGCGGGACCTCCATGGATTACACCGGACATGGATGGTTTTTTGGATCTTAATAAATTGGTGAACGAGGGTATTTGTTAGTGTTTATTATTGTAAATAAAGGATTTTTCGTTGTGTGTTTACTTACTGTAACTTACAGATTAATCATGGAAGGTATCTCGGGGAGACGCCTGCAATGATTAATCTTGGACTTAGTGGCAGCTATGGGCAGCCATTAACTTTTTATTACCCCGATTGCCAATGCACCAAAGCAATTCGGGAAGAGCCGGGTAGAGTCCCAGAACTGTCGCATCTAATGGATGCGGTAATTCTGGACGGCTGCTGGCTGATATTGTTAGGCTGGGGGGGCTCACCATAATGTGGAGCTTTCCATCCTGAGAATACCAGACTTCAGCTGTGTGACTTTACCCTGGCTGGTATCAAAATGGGGGGGGGGACCGCACGTCGTTTTTTTTTTTTATTTATTTTTTTACTGCACAGTATAGACCCGCCCACCGGCGGCTGTGATTGGTTGCAGTGAGACAGCTGTCACTCACTGTGGGGGCATGTCTCACTGCAACCAATCATAGGCACCGGTGGGCGGGGAAAGCAGGGAATACAAGATTGATTGAGCGGCCGGCTTTTTCAAAATAGTAAAAGCCGCCGGGGTTTATTTAACAGCCGTGCAGCACTGCGCCGGGGATCGGTAAGTATGAGAGAGGGGGTAGACTGACCGACAGAGAGAGGGACAGACAAGACAGAGAGAGACCGACCGACGGACTGAGGGAGATTGACCGACATACACAGGAAAAGAAAGAGTGACCGACATCGCTACAAAAAAGCACAAAATGTACACGGAGCATACGGAGATGCATCCGTGTCACGTACTTGTGCGCACAGACCCATTGACTTTCATTGGGTCCGTGTGCGTGTTCCCTGCAAGAAACAGACATGCTTCCGTGCAAAACGGAAACACATACGGATCACGTACACGCACACACGGATATTATGGAATAACGCACGTGTGACCTCAAACATAGCCTAACATTGGTGCACGTTTGTCCGTGTCTCCGGTTTATACGGAAACAGACCAAACACGCACGTGTTTAACGGATGTGTTGGAAGCCTAAGGCAAATTGGCGCCCCCGCTCACCGACGGCTCACCCTCCCTATCCCTACACTGCTAAGCTAATACATGCTGCTAATGTCAGTGAGGGAATATAGAAACCATGAGATACCAGGGATAAAAAGGCGTCAATTTGCAATTATATATATATATATATATATCTATCTATCTATCCAATTAATTCCCAAAGATTAAATATTCAAACTCCTGTATTTTAAATAGCTGTTTGGTAGCTTAAGTCAATATGATCTAGCAAATTCAAGGACCAAACCCTAAAACAGATTGAATATTTCACATGTATAACATGTACCCACTGTATAAATATAATAATAATAATAATAATAAGGCCAGGTAAAGTCATGAGGAGATGTTGTCCAATCACAGACCCTCCACTGTCTAATTGACACTCTGGCTAATAAAAATAAACGCATATTTGTCAGAAACTTAGATTAAAAGAAGCCCAACGCGTTTCTCCCCTCTTCACAATGGCAGACAGGGGTTCATCAGGGGCATCCCCAGGTGAGGACCATTAGTGTAGCCAGTTTCCTAGCCTATTCATAATAGCTGCTAATCCCCAGATACTGTAAGATCTCTTTATAATGACCTCTGCTATAGTATATGCACTTTTCCACTTTTTGGAACTCCATTTTTACATACCACCAGCATCATGAGTTTTTCAGCAGTAACGTTTCCATACTGGATATGTTTCAGAGCAGTCCTGAAAAGAAATTCACACAAAACGCACAAAACTCATATAAACCTACTCATGGAAGATGTATATGACTAATCTGCAATCACTGGAGCAGTAGAGCAGATGAAGGGGGTATTGCTACGAGGTCTTTACAGTTTTTCTACCTTAATAGGCACACATCTTACAAAACTGGGTGAGTCTGGCCACCTGGGTACTGAGCAGTGGTGCTGCCCATATCTTGTCCATCCCAACACCTTTGTCACGTGTTCATTGGTTACCTGGGCCATTATTGAGTAGAGCGCTCATGGCAGAGAAAGCTTACCGCCCTTTATCCACAGACCTTCCTCAGTCAGCTGGCTCCCTGCGTCTCACACTCCGTTCCTTGCTGAATCACTTGTTTCTGTAGGGATTTAAAAACACAAATGGTGATCAATGTCATGGACGTGACAGGAGCCACCGAGGTAAGGTACTGGTCTGCATTTGTAAAGGACTCTCAACTCTAGGCCCCTTCACTGCTTCTTTGTTGTCGGCACCTGTGCGAGCATCTCCTCCAGCTCCATCAGTCACCGGCTTCTTTGATAACAGGAGAGCCTCCACCTAGGCTCACACCCACTCTACGGTCTTTATAGGTTTATCACGTCACAATCCACATTTGACTATTTTACCCCCGTCCGCTCTACGAACCACAGTGATCCCAAATCTTCATCTCGTTCTCCTATTCCGATGGGAGAGAAGCGAGTGGTTCGATTTTTAAATTTTTTTTTTTTTTTTTTATTACCTCATGTTGCCTAACCTCCAGCATATCCAGTGTAGAATCAACCAGCATCTTGGTATCTGGATCCATCTACGGAAAAACTTAAAATCTGCATTAATAATAGGCTCATCTGAGACATGTTCAAAACCTGACAATTCTTGTTACATCAGAGCAATCATGAGATATATGTATGTCTGCTGTATCCTCCTTACAGATAAAAATATAAAGAAAATGTAATAGACAAACTCAATTGATGAACAAATTAAAACCTTAATGTGTGATTTTCCACATCATCTTCCCCCCCCTTTTTGTGAATCTATTATCCAAAACATAATTAGATTCAAAAAGTGTGTGGCCCCGGAGTTCTGAATTTAGGCATAAAAATCACATTGTTTAGATTGTACCTAACTGGGAACACCGTAAATATTATTTTTATCTGTAACTTAATAATAATAATTTATTATTTATCTGTAACTTATAATGGAAAACTATTTCAATGACTTTTCAACCTTCGCTTGAACCACAGAAATCTGCATTTCCTTTTAAAAAGAAAGCAGATTATTCAAGACATTAAATATCATGAAAACGGAATGCCATAAATCATCCACATACCTTGTACTATACTATTAAAATTATTAATAAGATTATTAATAAAGTTGATGATTATCACTAATGCAACACAACCTCTGGATAGAGCGACGTCCATATTAGTAAAATTGAGGAAATTATCAGCAAATTTTCAGCATCTCTGTGATAATTCTGTTCATGAATACTATTACTTTTCTATACATACTGGCCATCTGGCAACAGATGCATGAACTAAAAATTAATTTTCCAAGCAAATCACCATAAAATGCTGATTTACCATAGAAATCCATCTGATTAAACAGCTTTCTATGCTCTTGTATCTACCAATAAATCTAAACATTTCCACAATTAAGTTTTATTCCTTTAGGATAAAATTAGTAAAATAAAAAACTATTGTCTATGACCTTTTTCCAATATAATTTGCAATGAATTAAATGCAGAAAGCCGCTTTTTTTTTTTTTTTTTTTTTTTTTTTTTAAGAAACATGACCATGCTTGGGCTGCTCTTTTCACAAGAAACCCCCTGTAAAGTGAAACTTAGATAGGAATAACACCCCCCTTGTAACCTGAAGCTCTAGTGGAAAAACCTATATTTTCCTCCTCCCACTAAGGCAAACAGGCCACCTCCTTCTGATGGACACATTAAGATGCCAAATCTCTCTCCTCCCTTGGGATATATATATCTTTTATTGATTTTTTTTTTTTTTTTTTTTCATACAACTCTCAGGATTTATTCTATCAGATCCATAACTGGAATATTTATTATTTACTTATTTATCATGACCTCTACTGCAAAGGGACGTTATTTATGAATTTTTATCTTAATGCTTTCCTAACCTATCATTTTTAATATTGTAATGGACTTTAACAAATTGATCCCTAAGGCTACTTTCACATCACACACGTTTTTTGGCATCAGGCACAATCCGGCAAGTGCCTGATGCAACGGATCCGGCGCAGAATATGCAAAAACACGGATGCGCCTGATCCTTTTTTTTTTTTTTTTTTTTTTTTGTTGGATCCGTTTTTGTCAATAAATTGGAGCATGCTCAGTTTACAAAAACTAATCCGGCGGCCACATCCGTTTTTTGCCGCATTACGCCGGATCCGGCGTCCATAGGCTTCCATTGTAAATCATGCCGTATCACGTCGGATCTGGCACAATGCAGTTTTTTGGCAGAGACAAAAAACGTTACAAGAGACGTTCCATCCGGCCGCCGCATTAGACAATTACGACGGATCCGGCAAAAGCCGGATGCAACGCAAGGCCATCAGTCACAATCCGGCGCTAATGCAAATCAATGAGGATAAAACGGATCCGACGCCGTATCCGTTTTATCAGTTTTTTTTCCGGATTGTGCCTGATGGAAAAACACTGTGTGAAAGTAGCCTTAGTCTCACACTGCAAATACTCATTTCATCTAATTACTACAAAAATGGCTGCACAGCACACAGTCTCTTTGCTAGAATAGGACCATGTGGGAAGGGAGGGTAAACAAATTTTTTTTTTTTCCTTTTGCTCAACTATTTTCCCCTATATTCTATAGTCTGTGTTTTTACACACACACACACACACACACACACACACACACACACACACACACACACACACACACACACATATTTATATATATTATATACACACATATTCACATATCCACAGTCCTGGTTCAACTACAGTTGAAAACACTCATTTTTCTCTCCAATTATGTAGTATTCCATTCACATCTTGGGTGTGACTACAAACCTGCTCTGTCTTAAAATGGCTGCCACCAGGAATAGCACGTGGTTTATCTCACACCTCACCCCACTAACTTCCTTTCTTTGTCTCAAACATGCCTCAGCCACCATGTGCTTCATCCACCATTTTTCCTCTGTTGGAGCATGTGGCAGAAGGGAAAACTGACCTAACATTTGCTCAAACTTTCTCCCCTCTTTTCTGTAGTCTGTACTTTTATTTATTTATTAGATAGATAGATAGATAGATAATATATATACATACACACACATATATGTCTACGATCTTAGTCTAATTATAGATAGACATAAAAATAAGTGTTTTTAAGTATATAGTAGTCTACCCAGTCTATTGTTCATAGTTACATAGTTACATACATAGTTACTTAGGTTGAAAAAAGACCTAGGTCCATCTAGTTCAACCTTCCTCCACCAGTTCTACATTTAGTCACTAAGTCATTTATAACCAACAATGTTTTGTGTACTGAGGAAATCATCCAGCCCTTTTTTAAAAGCTGTTATAGTATCTGCCATTACTACCTCTTGTGGTAGGGCATTCCACAGTCTGACTGCTCTAACTGTAAAGAACCCTTTCCTATTTAGCTGTCGGAATCGCTTTTCTTCCACTCGCAGTGAGTGCCCCCTGGTCCTTAGTACTGTCTTTGGAAGAAATAAGTCATGTGCCAGTCCTTTATATTGACCACACATGTATTTATACATATAAATGAGATCTCCTCTGAGACGTCTTTTTTCTAAGCTAAACATATCTAACTTTTTCAACCTGTCATCATGTGGAAGGCCTTCCATTCCTTGTAATAGTCTAGTTGCCCGCCTTTGAACTGACTCTAACTTCTGAATGTCCTTTTTAAAATGTGGAGCCCAAAACTGGATCCCGTATTCCAGATGTGGCCTTACAAGTGATTTATAGAGGGGTAACAATACGTTGGGATCACGGGATCTAATCTCTCTTTTTATACACCCTAAAATCTTGTTTGCTTTAGCAGCTGCTGCTTGACATTGAGTGCTGCTGCTCAGCTTATTTGTAATGAGAATACCCAAGTCCTTCTCCTGTTCTGTAGTCCCGAGTTTACTTCCATTTAATGTATACGCAGCTATAGGATTACTCAGTCCTAGGTGCATTACTTTACATTTATCAACATTAAATCTCATTTGCCAAGTATCTGCCCATTCTGACATCTTATCCAGATCTTTTTGTAATATTGTACTATCCAGGTCAGTTTTTAATATCCTACATAGTTTGGTGTCATTGGCAAAGACTGACACTGTACTATCAATCCCATCCACAGGGTCATTAATAAAGAGAGTAAAAAGAATCGGTCCAAGCACAGATCCCTGCGGCACCCCACTGCTGACTATAGCCCATTTAGAGAATGTACCATTTATGACTACTCTTTGTTTCCTATCTTTTAGCCAATTCCTTACCCAGTTGCATATTGTGTCCCCTAGTCCTTGCTTCTGGAGCTTTAGTATAAGGCTATTATGTGGTACAGTATCAAATGCCTTTGCAAAGTCCAAATAAATCACTTTACAAAATCACAAATGTTCAAACATTTACAAAGCACAAGATCTTCTTCACACATACCTCGACTCACTTCCTTTGTTTGTTTAAACCATGCATGCCTCGGCCACCATGTGCTTCATCCACCATTTTAAAATCTAACCTAAAATGGCTGCCACCAGGAATACCACATGGTTTATCACAGAATTGCGGCCTAGAGTCCCCACATCCCAACAAAGTCCACTCTCATCTGGCTTTTTCCGGCACAACTTTATCAATTTCTCCATCTTTTCTCTCAAGATAAACAACACCAAACCAGCAATCTTTCTCTGTGCAGGCCAAGATAAAAAAAAAAAACACCAACAAACAAAAAAAGACATGGGAGATGACTCACAACTGAACACTAAGTAAAGTTTTGCTAAGTCTGCAGCAGACGCTTCGTCACGGTGTCCCTGCCCAGTTCCTACATGGTCCTTTATTCACAAAGACATCAATGGTGTCACCCCTGGCTACAAGGTGCCTGTACCAGCCGATTCACGTCCAGCTCACTTTCTAGACCCCAAGACACCTCATACCAATTATATCACCCAAGCTTGCACTAAGCCCCAATGGTATCCGTACCAGCCATTTCACGTCCAGCGTTAGGCCCCAAGACGAGACCAAGGGAAGACTACAGATTATGAGAAATCAGCAGACTTACCGTGCTCTTGTTAGGAGTTGATCAAATTCCTGTGGTGTTCAGCACGTCATGCCATTCCAGTTGCCGGTTCATCAGGATTTCAGGTGTCTTCGTCTATTAGCCCCACGTGGGGCGCCATTAATGTTAGGATGAACTCTTAACCAGAGATCACTAGTTGCCTACTGCCTGGCCTAATTGGTGTAGACCAAGTGCATGCGTAAAGAATTCACACCATACACAGTCGGATGTGAAATCTCTTCTTGATCACAGTAAAGATGGCACCGAACAGGAGAACCCGTGCGGTCTCTGACATAGGCTAGGGGCGTACACAAGTTCAGATATGCCCATTTAGTGGGACAGTTCATGGGCTGCCAATGGGGAGATCTGTGTTGCTGTTGATGGGCAGGTCTGACTTCAGTGCATGAATCCATGGTGTCATCTGATCTGTGGGTTGGTCCTCTAGCTTAGCCAGTGGGTCTTTCCTTATATGGTGGTCTTCTTACATCTGGACATTCCTTGCATTCCAGGCAAGGTGTGGAGAACAGGAAATGGCAGCCATCTTTAAATCTGTGTCATGTGTATGATCTGAAACCTGAATTATGTAAGGCAAATCGACATATTTCCCACAATACCTTGTAAAGAGGTTAAGTATTTATTGGAAAGGCTCTCCTCAACATCATGACAATGTTAGTTTTCTTTTTTGAGTTCAGAAAACAGTTATTCTTATCACTGGGATGCACCATAAGATTGTGGGGAATTCGAAGCAGTAAGCTTTTGCTTGGGAATCAATTTGTAGTATACAGGAAGAAAGTTTTTGAGGGCATTTTAAGGGATGACATGCAAAAATATATTGCAGAGAATAATATAACAACTGACAGACAACATTGATTCATGAAAGATAAGTCGTGTCTAACCAACCTGTTGGGGTTCTATGAGGGGGTAAGTGCAAACCTGGATATCGGTAATGCAGCTGATGTGATTTATTTGGACTTTGCAAAGGCATTTGATACTGTACCACATAATAGCCTTATACTAAAGCTCCAGAAGCAAGGACTAGGGGAAACTATATGCAACTGGGGAAGGAATTGGCTAAAAGATAGGAAACAAAGAGTAGTCATAAATGGAACATTCTCTAACGGGGCTATAGTAAGCAGTGGGGTGCCGCAGGGATCTGTGCTAGGACCGATTTCTTTTTAATCTCTTTACTATCAATCCCATCCACAAGGTTATTAATAAAATGTCAGTCTTTGCTGATTACACCAAACTATGTAGGATATTAAAAACTGACCTTGATAGTACAATATTACAAAACGATCTGGATAAGATGTCAGAATGGGCAGATACTTGGCAAATGAGATTTAATGTTGATAAATGTAAAGTAATGCACCTAGGACAGAGTAATCCTATAACTGCGTATACATTAAATGGAAGTAAACTCGGGACTACAGAACAGGAGAAGGACTTGGGTATATTAATTACAAATAAGCTGAGCAGCCGTACTCTATGTCAAGCAGCAGCTGCTAAAGCAAACAATATTTTAGGGTGTATAAAAAGAGAGATTAGATCCCGTGATCCCAACGTATTGTTACCCCTCTATAAATGACTTGTAAGGCCACATCTGGAATATGGGATCCAGTTTTGGCTCTACATTTTAGAAAGGACATTCAGAAGTTAGTTCAAAGGCGGGCAACTAGACTATTTCAAGGAATGGAAGGCCTCACATATGATGACAGGTTGGAAAAGTTAGATATGTTTAGCTTAGAAAAAAGACGTCTCAGAGGAGATCTCATTTATATGTATAAATACATGTGTGGTCAATATAAAGGACTGGCACATGACTTATATCTTCCAAAGACAATACTAAGGACCAGGGGGCACTCACTGCGAATGGAAGAAAAGCGATTCCGACAGCTAAATAGGAAAGGGTTCTTTACAGTTAGAGCGGTCAGACTGTGGAATGCCCTACCACTAGAGGTAGTAATGGCAGATACTATAACAGCTTTTAAAAAAGTGCTGGATGATTTCCTCAGTACACACAACATTGTTGGTTATAAATGACTTAGTGACTAAATATAGAACTGGTGGAGGAAGGTTGAACTAGATGGACCTAGGTCTTTTTTTTTTCAACCTAACTATGTAACTGTAACACAAGGAGCAAAACAGTAACTATGCAGTGACATGACAAGAATGTGCATAACTAATTATATGTTAAATAGTTGCAAGTGAAATTTATGTATGAGCTAACCAAGATAATTGTCTATAAAATGAAGGTAGTCTCATGCTCAAGCTGTAGTTAGTGATGAGATATGATTGTTACACTTTTTCTCATCACTGTATTTATAGGACACAACATTTACAGCTATACAAGCTGTACACTGACTACTTTGTATCAACGTGTCATATCCTCAACGTTGTCCCATGAAAAGATAAGATATTTACAAAAATGTGAGGGGTATACTCACTTTTGTGATATAGTGTATGTATGGGTATATATAATGTAATCCATGTACTGGATTCGGAGCTGTATATACCATACACTCACTGTGAATTCCACAACTGTCCTAGTAGTGGAAATTGACACTGCTTTATCCATCACTCATCAGTCAGTTGCATAGTTGCCCTTACGATTGGAGGCAGAGGAGTGCTGTTCCTGACAATTATTTGAAAGAACAGTTCGAAAACCGTTTTTGTGATCCTTTATGTGCTTGGTTTAGGACGAGAAGGGTTCGGTTAGTGAGCAAGACAGAGAAAAGTTTGCTGATCCACAATCATTTAACCTGTTTACATCTGAACAATGTTCTATGCACATAGGCAGCCACAACAGACAGTGCATTGGACAATGCTGCCAAGAACGAGTATGTTTTGTGAAAACCAAAAGATCATTTCACTCCATCAGCGAGCGTTTGATCGGCAGCCTGTATAGAGTGATTGAAAATTGTGCTGTGTAATCTAGCTGTAGATGAAAAACGCTGATCAGTGCAGAGCTGACTGTCAGCCAAACTGCCATAGCTTGCTTGCAGCTTTCACTCCAATGCCTTGAGCCATGACTGTAACCATGCTGGTATGTGCTAACTGAAAGCCGGCGGCTCCCGGAAGGAGTAAAGTTTTCTCTCAGGTGCTGCACTTTCTATAGAGCAACCAGGCACTTTCATAACGCTTCTAACCTTTTAGGATTAAAGGAAATCTATCAGGATCAACTCGCCCCTAGCCATGTATAAGGGCATACGGATCATAGAAAGTTGAGTAAAGTGATACCTGTTATCTGATATCTTATTTCAGAAAAATCAACATTTTTTTTTCTTATATGTATATAAGTTCTTAAGATCTTTGGGCTGGACACAGATCTACCCAAGCGTCTGCCTCCAGGGGGCATTACACGTCTAATGTAATGACTGACACTTTGCTCCCATAATCACAAACACTTCTGCAGTGAGAGCAGAGCTAACTCACTATAGGAGAGCTAAACCTTGTTTTATTACAAACACATTGGTAGTTGTCCTGTCACAGTGCTGTCAGCTCCGCTTTCCTGCCTTATGTGTGATATGAGAGCAGACTGTCAGTCATTATATGTCTCACACTGATAACACCCGCTTTCAGGGAGAGAAGTGTTCATCTTATTGATCTCAACAGCCTATTTACATATAAGAAAAACATGGATTTCTCTGGAATAGCACATCAGATCGCTCATAAGATATCTTTTTATTCAGATTCCTATGACCTACATACCCATATAGACGGCCTAGGAGAGTGGATTTTGCTGACAGATTGCTTTTAACCCTATATCAGCAGGTTAATAGTGTTATCTGATGTGACAGATTTCTTTTTCTTTTAAGCTTTACTAATGCAACAGATTTTAGATTTTGTTTTTTTTTTTGGTGCACCTTTTTAAATTGACATGGCTTTTTTTGCTTTTGTTTTTTTTATTAACAAATTTGAGAAATATGCATATTCACTTTCTCATGGGCAACAGATGACGTAACCTTGTTTTGAAGGATATCCTTGTACCATCTGTCGTAAGCTACTTTTAATTTGTCTATATTTTATGGTAGAATATGCTAATTTCTGCAAGATTCATATTATTTACACAGATGGCGTGGCTGTTGAATTTCATGATGAAGACTAACGCAAATACTGTGAAAAAAATATCTCAAAACTTAAAATAGAATCAATGAGACAATTAAAATAGTTCCTTATGCCTGGAAATGTGAAGTCACTCTTCATTAAAGTGATGAAGTGAAAGCTCTCAATGAGTCATGCAGAATGAAAACAAGAAGAGGATTTATCTGCTTATTCTAGGGATTCAATATTAGCTTCTAGACTGTTAGTGATCTGTAAGTTAGAATTCACTGACTTCATACCAGAAGACATGGGAAAAATAGAAGAAATTTAATGTTTGGGGTTTTTTTTGTTTTTTTTTTTTAAGAAATCGTGCTTTTTGACTGAATAGTAGCCTTGCAGTGTGATCTCTCAAGTCGTGAGCCCATTCAGTCACGAGCAAATGTTCTAAATTATAGAGAATATTGTGGAAGCTGTCAGAAGAGAGATATTGTGAACACACATTTAAAAGAAAGGTCCCTTACACTTTTATACTGCCCCAATGCCTTTTAGGCCTTTTAGACACTTCTTCAGATGTTACAGGGATGGGTTTATTGAACATATTTGAGAAGGCATCAAAATTATGAATTAAAACATGTGGAATGAAATACTTAAATTGTGAAACAACTGAAAATGTCTTTATATTCTAGGTTCTTCAACGTAGCCACCTTTTGCTTTCATTACTACTTTGCACACTCTTGGCATTCTCTTGATGAGCTTCAAGAGGTAGTCACCGGAAATGGTTTTCCAACAGTCCTGAAGGAGATCCCAGAGATGCTTAGCACTTGTTGGCCCTTTTGCCTTCACTCTGCGGTCCAGCTCACTTCAAACCATCTCGATTGGGTTCAGGTCTGGTGACTGTGGAGACTAGGTCATCTGGCATAGCACCCCATCACTCTCCTTCTTAGTCAAATATCCCTTACACAGCCTGGAGGTGTGTTTGGGGTCATTGTCCTGTTGAAAAATAAATGATGGTCCAACTAAACGCAAACCGGATGGAATAGCATGCCGCTGCAAGATGCTGAGGTACACATGCTGGTTCTGTATGCCTTCAAGTTTGAATAAATCCCCAACAGTGTCACCAGCAAAGCACCCCCACACCATCACACCTCCTCCTCCATGCTTCACGATGGGAACCAGGCATGTAGAGTCCATCCGTTCACCTTTTCTACAAAGACACTGTGGTTCGATCCAAAGATCTCAAATTTGGACTCATCAGACCAAAGCACAGATTTCCACTGGTCTAATGTCCATTCCTTGTGTTCTTTAGCCCAAACAAGTCTCTTCTGCTTGTTGCCTGTCCTTAGCAGTGGTTTCCTAGCAGCTATTTTACCATGAAGGCCTGCTGCACAATGTCTCCTCTTAACAGTTGTTCTAGAGATGAGAAGGTGTGTCCAAACTTTTGGTCTGTACTGTGTGTATGTATATATAATATATTAGCTGTACTACCCGGGTTAGTCAGATATATAAAAGACGTTCACTCTCAATCTTTGCATACATGTCAGCAATAAATTGGTGGAAGAGGTGTCTGCATCTCAAGATGTGATTTTCCTCTGCAACTCTTGTCATGATCATGTATGCATAGAAGTCCATGGCAGACACTTTTTTTTCCTGAAGGGTTGCCTGTTGTAGTATCTGTCTGATGTATTCCAAAGTGATAGCCATCCTGTCCCTGCCAAAAGATGATTGGATATTGCAGAGCATCATAGGACCTGTGAGTTTCTGCTACTCGTTGCAAACTATTGTTCCTTTTCTGAAGCACAATGTCACGGCTTTGAAAATCATTACCTACAATAAAGATGGCTACCTCATCAAATGTGGGAGCATTGAAACGTCGCCGATGTTCACCTTGTGGTGTTTTGTCAGCTCGAATGACAACCTTGTAATCGTCATTTGGCATGCATTCAAGTGCAGTCTTGAAAAGTTGAACATATGGATTGTTGGAGTGAAGGAACTGCTGCAAAATAGTGACAATATCAAGGCGAGTGTTAGGAATTAAAGAGCATCTCCGCTGAGCCTCTGCTTCTGCATTTCCCATGAAGAAGAATTGAAGAAATTGAGGTTTTCTCCTTGTAATGGAAGCAGTGACCCAATTGAGTGGTAAACCTGTCCTTGCACTTTAAATGTCAGCATAAATCCTGTTGTAAACATTTCTTTTGTTGCACCAAATGATGTCATTTGGAAGCAGGAATTGTACTTCCTAATGTTGTCCAAGAAATGCTTTGATATTGTACTGGTACCTGTCATCAGAGACTTTAGGGGATCTGGTGGTGACAGGAGAGGTGGAAGTTTTATCTTGCCATTTGCACAGCATAAACCTGGGGGTTCATCTTTCGATTTCAGGGCACTGCAGTACATGCAGACCACATCCATTTTTCCTATCTGAACTTTAGGATGATCCTGATAGTTTATGTCTGACTGGTAACAAAAGGCAGCATGTTTCAAATCTCCAACCATTTCCTGTGCTCTGGTGGAAGAAATAGCAATTCTCTTAGTGGCAAGTCGGCCTTCTCTCTGTGATGACTCATTGGCTCTTGAGGAAGCAGCTCTTGTTCTCTTGTCTGCAAGCCTCGCTTCTCTCTCCTCAGAAAGTTCATTGGCTCTTGAGGAAGCAGCTACTGTTCTCATGTGTGTCAGCCTTGTTTCTCGGTCTTCACATTTTTCATTGGCCCGTAATGCAGCTTTTCTTTTCGCATCAGCTGACATTCGTGCCAAGGAACTCCTTTTCTTATGAGGCATTATTGTGGTAAAAATCGTCTGTAACTGACAGTTTCTATATCCTCTCACATAGAGGTAATGTGACTGACATCAGCCTTTCCATCAACATACCCTAACTGACATCCTATGACCTCACACAAGCTTTGTTATACTGAGAATGTCCTTTGTTGCCTATATTAACCAATCAGAGCTCAGATTAATTAACTGTAGCAAAATAGAAGCTGAGCTGTGATTGGTTGCTATTGGCAGCCTGATAAATCTCCAGGCAACAGCAAGCCCTCCCCCGACAGTATATATTAGCTCACACATACACATAATAGACAGGTCATGTGACTGAGAGCTGCCGTATTTCCTATGTGGTACATTTGTTGTTCTTGTAGTTTGGTTGCTTATTAATCCAATTTTTATTTTTATTTTTGAAGGATAATACCAGACTTGTGTGTGTTTTAGGGCGATTATGTGGCGAGGTTGGTGTATGTGTGGTGAAATGTGTGCTGAGGGTGGTATATGTGTTCAAGCACGTGGTAGTGTGTGGTGTATTTTGTGTGTGGTGTATTTTGTGTGTGTGTTCATATCCCCGATTGTGGTGAGTATCCCATGTCTGGGCCCCACCTTAGCAACTGTACAGTATATACTCTTTGGCGCCATCGCTCTCATTCTTTAAGTCCCCCTTGTTCACATCTGGCAGCTGTCAATTTGCCTCCAATACTTTTCGTTTCACTTTTTCCCCATTATGTAGATAGGGGCTAAATTGATTGGTAAATTGGAATGCACAGAGTTAAAATTTCGCCTCAATATAGCGTATGATGCTCTTTGGGTCCAGACGTGTGAGTGTGCAAAATTTTGTGGCTATAGCTGCGACGGTGATATATTACAGTGGAACCTTGGATTTAGGCTATCTGCGCACTTTGCGTCAAGGTAGTTGCAGTTCTAAACGCATCCTCTGGCAGAAATGTTTTTTGTCAAATTTGGTTTTGACCACAAAAACGCTATAAATACACTTGCGTTTTTACCGCGATTTACATGCTTTTTCTCTGCTTAAAATCAGATGCGTTTTGACTACAAATACACTGCTAAATAAAGATTAAACATAAAAACAATCTAAAAAAAGGAAAGAAATGCTAACAAATATTAAAATTATACAAAAATTGGCTTAGTTTAATAAAATGATAACTTCGTGCTAATATTTATGCATAAAACTACATTTATTTGTTGATTTTCATACATCTAATTTCGTGTGTGTGTGTGTGTGTGTGTGTGTGTAAAGGGACATATCATGCCATTAATATTTTGTCAAAAACGCATGCATTTAATTGGTCCAAAAAGCATGTTTTCTGCATCAAAAAAGCATGTTACACTCTTGAATTTTGAAGTAGATTGCGTTTTGCAACTTCTCATTGACTCTAATGTTAGAAAAACGCTGCCAAAATGGCAAAAACTACTGACCTGTTTCTTTAAACACTGAGTTTTTGCCAAATTTTCTGCAACTAAAACGCTGCGTTTTTAACAGCAAAGTGCGCACAAGAAATCCCTATTTCCCATAGACTTTGCTTGAAATTCAAAACGCATGCATTTTGGCATTAAAACGCTGCAGTTCAAAACGCTGCGGAAACGCATGAAAAAACGCAAGCACAGCGCCTAAGAGTAACTTGGTTTGAGAGCATTTTGCAAGACAAGCAAAGCATTTTACAAATTTGTAACTTGGTTTAAGAGCAATGCTTTGCAAAAAGAGCAAATACTCACCGTGCACACTTCCGGTTCTGTCCTTTCACCGCATTCTGACCCGCTCTGGAGGTAACTTTCTGTACATATGTACTGTATACAGTATACCATTGTACAGTATATACTATATAGCATGTCTATCAATCTGCATTTGTGGATACAGTACTGTACTTATTGATAATAACCAGTGCAGCACATTGCTTGTACTGTACCTCTCGCACACCAAGAATTCTATTGTAAGCTAAAGTGCAGTTTAATTTGTTTTGTTTTATGTTTTTTACCGTACAGTATTGTGTATTAGTGTACAGTAATTTTATATGAATACAGTACATTATTTTGTATTAATCTAATAAGTTTGTATAAATACAGCAAATATTTTTGGGTTGTGGAATGAATTGTCTGTGTTTTCAATTATTTCCTATGGGAAAATTCACTTTGATATAAGAGTAACTTGGTTTAAGAGCTCACTCCCGGAACTAATTATGCTCGTAATCCAAGGTTCCACTGTATATATTATAGATAGATGACCTCATGATATGCTAATGAACCAGGACTAGTCGTGCTTAACTTGAAAGTGTGTGATTTTTTTTCATGCAAAAAAGAAAAAAAACTCTAAAAAAAAAAAAAAAGTAACACTCACCATCCATAAAATTCCAAATTTATTGTGGTAGCCTTAAAATAGTGAGGAAGGAAGCAGGGTACATTTTTTTTGTCTTTTGAGGGATTTAATTAAAACCTCAGTAGACAGCCCAGTGAGAGACACATCGCTGGAATCAGAATCTCTGCCTCTACATCATGCTTCTATCTGAAAACAGAGCAAAAACCTGATTACAGATTCCTTTTAATAAAACGGTCATGTCTAAAGAAATGATGGGTCTGCTTTAAAAGTAACTTGTCAGCTGATTTATGTTGCCCAAACCATGGGCAGTATGAATCAGACATAGTTTGAAGAGCTGTGGCCATATTCTTCTCACACTGCTGCAGTAGACTGACAGGTCTTTCATTAAGTACACACATAGGAATACTTTCAATCAACTATAGCAGTGCAGTGAAAAGGTTCTTTAACCCTTTCACGACCGGCCGATTTTTCGCTTTCCGTTTTTTTTTTTCGCCATTCTTTTTCTGAGAGACGTAACTTTTTTATTTTTCAGTCAATATGGTCATGTGAGGGCTCATTTTTTGCGGAACGAGCTGTACTTTTAAATGAAACCATCAGTTTTACCATATTGTGTACTAGAAAATGGCAAAAAAATTCCAAATGCTGAAAAATAGCAAAAAAAGTGCGATAGCACTATGGTTTTTGAGATATTTTATTCACTGTGTTCACTATATGGTAAAACTGATGTGTGGGTGTGATGCCTCAGGTCAGTGCGAGTTCGTAGACACCAAACATGTATAGGTTTACTTTTATATAAGGGGTTAAAAAAAAATCGGAAGTTTGTCCGAAAAAAGTGGCGCACGTTTTACGCCATATTCCGTGACCCGTAGCGTTCTCATTTTTCGGGATCTTAGGCTCAATGACGGCTTATTTTTTGCGTCTCGAGCTGACGTTTTTAACGGTACCATTTTTGCGCAGATGCTACGTTTTGATCGCCTCTTATTGCATTTTGCGCAAAAGTTGTGGCGACAAAAAAACGTCGTTTTGGCGTTTGGAATTTTTTTGCCGCTACGCCGTTTACTGATCAGATTAATTGATTTTATATTTTGATAGATCGGGCGTTTCTGAACGCGGCGATACCAAATGTGTGTATATTTTTTATTTTTTTAACCCTTTAATTTTCAATGGGGCGAATGGGGGGTGATTTGAACTTTTAGGTTTTTTTGTTTTTTTTTAATTTTTTAAAACTTATTTTTTAACTTTTTTTTTTTATTTTACTAGTCCCCCTAGGGGCCTATTGCGATCAACATTCCGATCGCTCTGCAGTATCTGCTGATCACAGCCACAAGGCTGTAAACAGCAGATACGCTGTCTTTCTCTTTTGCTGTGCCCCGGGCACAGCGAAAGTGAAACCAAGTCATGTGTAGTACAGGAGTCATCACATGACCCTGTGCTACCATGACAACTATCGGGAGTCACGTGATCGCGTCACGTGACTTCCGGTTTCGGGTGGTAAGTAAATGCTTACCGCAATCGCGCTTATAATGGCGCTGTCATGTATTGACAGCGCCATATAAGGGGTTAATCGGCACGAGCAGATAACGATTCTGCTCGTGCCTAGCAGGCACACATCTCAGCTGTGAAAATCAGCTGAGATGTGTGCCGATCGCGGCATGCTGCCGCCGGAGGACCGCGGGCAGTAAGATTATGTCATTTAGGACGTAATTTTACTGCCCGCGGTCGTTAAGGGGTTAAAGCACCACACCAGCAGGTTTTTTATTGTACCGCTATAGTAGTGCTTTAAATCTAAGTGCCTTGCTCCTAGTGTTATACTCCCCTTCAGCAGATTCATCAGTTATCAGCTCCGCTCGGGTTGGTCGCCGGCTGTTTGTGATCTGCCGGCACTCCAGTGTTTCATGTAGGCCACCGGAGTTCACAACTCAATGCATCTCAATGAGATCCTTGTTCTGGCTCTCATAGACTTGCATTGAGAGTTTGTGACTTAACTTCTGGCTGGCTAGAAGTTACAATCACAATTTGGCGCCGCACGAGTGAAGCTATGCAGAATAAAGGTAAAGATGCTGGAGGTTGAGTATAATACTAAGGGCAGTGACTTTGGGTTAAAAGCAGTACGCCACGGCTGAAAAACAATGCCAGAGCGGTGAATTAAATGATACCTTGTCTGAAAACCTGAAGAGTTTTAGAGAAAGTTATAACTCGCTACAATTGTGGAGCACGGTCTGGTTCTTGGTGTCTGTGGCGTAGGCAGCCTGAATCAGCTGACTGGTTCCTTTTTAAAGTGAACCTGTCAGGTGCAATATGCACCCAGAACCACGAGCAGTTCTGGGTGTATATTGCTAATTCCTGTCTAACCATCCCTGTATACACTAGCATAGATAAAGAGATCTTTAGACAATGTGTTTCTAAAGATCTTTTATCTTATGCTAATGAGCACGGGGACTAGTCCCAAGGGCGTTATATCCCCCGACTAGCCGCCCTCTTAGCATTTTAGTATGCCCACAGGGGTGTACTAACCAGGGCTGTGGAGTCGGTAAGCCAAACCAGCGACTGACTCTTCAATTTCCCTTGCACCGACTTCGACATATATTGCTTATATTTAAGTGAAAAATAAATTGTAGTACAATCTGAACATCAGACATTTAATCATTTTTATGATACAATAATCAAAATATTTAGAACAAAATATATTTATTGGAATACAACTTTAGAACACAAACTGTAATAAATTGTAAATATGCAATACACTATGTAATATAGATTTTTTTATATATTTATATAATATATTCAAATTTATATATTTTTATTTATATATATATATATATATATATATTTATATATATATATATATATATATAAATTTGAATGTGTGTATGTATGTATGTATGTATGTATGTATGTATGTATATATATATATATATATATATATATATATATATATATGTGTGTATATGTGTGTATATATATATATATATATATATATTAATATATATATATAATATATATATATATATATATATAATATATAATATGTATATGTGTATATATATATATATATTAATATATATATATATATATATATATATATATATATATATATATATATATTAATATATATATATAATATATATATAATATATAATATGTATATGTGTGTGTGTATATGTGTATATATAACACTATGTAAGTGGCATGAAACACTTTTCAACATAATAACATTTGTGCAGTCTATGAATTTGTTGTAAGAAATAGAATTGCTTCCATCAGATCCTCCTTCGCAGATGACCACAAATTTGACCTAATAATTTTAAGACTAGAGAAGAACCTCTCTACACTAACTTGGGTTGGAGGCAAAGCCGTAACCACATGGGCGGCATCTCTAACAATTGACGGGTATAAAGGAATTGCCTCATGCACAGTCAGTTTTGATGAACGGTTGAATTTTTCTTTTTATTTGAGAGCAAGTGAAAAATGTTACTGAAATCTGGTCAATCTGCTTGCTTTAGGAGACTGAGTGAAATCTTTTTCCTTGCGGCAACGCTTTGCCTGCTCCATGTCATCCAAATACTTGTCAAAGTTAAACTCCATCTGATGAGGATGAAGATATGGCAGCAGTAGCACTGTCAGGCCCCAAGTCCTCTTGCGCCTGGCAGTCCTGTAGCCGCTCATCCTAACTGCTACCTCAGTCAGAGCTTCTTTTCCTTTAGTAAGCTGTTGATCGTCAAGCAGTATACGATGACTTGGGGCCATATAAATAGCTGCCAGAAGAATTTTATTTTCCAATAGCTGTGTCTCTCTGTTTCATTGAAGCAGAAATGCCATCTGCGATTAAACCTCCTCTTTGGAACATGCAAAATAGCAAGTTCTTCCACTCCCTTATGAAAATGCCAGTAGTTAAATCCTCAGCTTGTAATTTTTTAGTCACGGTAAATGGGTGATTAAGCAATTCCTTCAATTCAGCCACCTGTTTCCATTGACCTTCATTTAGGGTTACCTGAGGGTTTGCCATACATTTGAAAATATTATCTATGAGCTCAAAAACCTTTCAGGTAATGCGGTTTTTTAAAAAGCTGATCTGCTTTTGCAGCTGAAAAACGTATCCTCAAAAAACACAGCACAAACGCTGTGTGTGAATGCAGCCATTTATAGGACATTTCATAACTTTCCCAAGTTCCTATGAAAAAAATATTCAGCACATTCTGCATAGAACTACTGTACCCAATTTATTATCTATTTTCGGAGTCGGTCCATTTTATGCCAACCCCACCAAAATGAACTCCGACTCCACAGCCCTAGTACTAACATGCTATTCAATGCAATGTCACAAGCTGTACCATGTGTACCTGTGTTCACTGTGACTGCGCTTCTGAATGCCAGGCACTTCCATTCATGCGCAGTAAACATCTCTGAAGCCGGGATGCGTACACGCTGTTTAATACTGCTCATAACTGGAAGTGCCCGGCATTCAGAAGCGCGAAAACAGGTATGCTCGGCACCGCACATGACGCTGCATTGAATAGCATATTAGTACACCCCTGTGGGCGTGCTAACATGCTAAGAGGGCGGCTAGTCTGGGGAAATAACGCCCAGGGGACTAGTGCCGTCCATCATTAGCATACGGTGAAAGATCTTTAGAAATACTTTTTCTAAAGATCCCTTTATCTATGCTAGTGTATACAGGTATGGCTAGGGAGGGATTAACAATATGCACCCAGAACTGCTTGTGGCTCTGGGTGCATATTGCACCTGACAGGTTCCCTTAAGCTAATGGAAATAGAATTTTTACCTTTTTAGTATAATCCATTATTTCCATTTTAATGATTCATTTGCTTTATTTCTAGCCTAAAATGGATTCTCTGCTGAAGGACAGTTACCTAACCAGCTTTTGTTACCCTCCTAATTCTATTCCCATTTCGGATATTCTTGAGTCAAAGTCTTCATCTTCAAGAAAAGTGATCTCATCTGCTTTAAACCACCACAGTCCTCAGCCATATGATATTCTTGAGGCTCCAAATAGCGCAGGTAAAATGAGAAATCACAGTTTTACAGAAAAGGGGGATTTTCAGCTCGTATTATGCAAGAACATAAAGAGCCATTTGCTTAGTCGCCTCGACATCTATATGTACAAGGGGATATCTGAGCTTAATGTAGGTTCGGCATACTAAGGCTTGCCATACACATTAGGTATCTTATAAATACTTGTTCAGCTGATAACCATCTCTCCTGACTTTTCTCTCTCCCCATACACATATATACGCCTGGGTAGCTGAGCCTGCATGCGAAGAGGGGAAAATAAGCTTGTACCAGACACTTCTTGCGATGGCTTATTTACCCTGAAAACAAAAATATTGGGCATGTTGAAATCAAAAAGCCTGATACTTCACATCCCTAACATCTCTTGGGGGAGAGTCGTAAGGCCTCCATAGACATTCGATGATAGGCCAACATCACTGAAATTGGATGGTTCTACTGCCATTAATCTAACCTATGTATGACCAGCTTCCATTTCTCCATCTAACATACACACATAATATAACATTAATTATGATCTATTGCACATCGTTATATTCTTCTTGGGTTCTTTTGGATTTTTTTTTATTTATTTTAATTGTTCTGTTTTTATGATGAGACGTTGAACTATTTGACTTGTTAACGCCACAGCTCTTATGTCTGCACTGAAGACTCTTCAGGAGAAGATTTCCAGGCTAGAACTAGAAAAGTCTAAAGCCCATAACCACTTCCCAAGCTTACCCATGGAGACAGTGGAGCATAAGAAGGTTTGGTTTAGCAAAGAGAAGACTGACTCTGTCCAGCATGAAGCCGTAATGCATAAAAATGGTGAGTTCTGTGTTTAGTCTCAAGAAACCGGCCAATGACCAACCTGTATTAGTCAGTATGCCCTAATTTGTACAACGCTTGCGTGTAAAGATGAGCAGATCACTTTACACAGCCATGGTCCAGGTCAGTATTCTCTGGCCATTTGCACGAGCTGCGCAAATTTCCTGAGCTTCCTGGTTCACGGGTTGATTTGTTGGCTTAACATGACATCATCTGTGCCAGCCTGGCAAATCATATGCTGATTCCAAGATCCCGGAAGGGAGGACATTTTCTGATCATTAAAAAAACAAACTTAACAAGGAATCCGAGGTACCTGATACCCCTGGGCCGAAATGCCCATCTGATGCATGAGAAGACACCAAGTTTGTAAATTACACATCATGGGTATGGAGCACTTTTGTACACTTTGGACACAAGTTTCAGTATGCCATGTAGTATTCAGGTAGATATTCAGGATGGCTCGTCAACTCTTGTGAATGAGGTTCATCATATGGCATCTTGAAAGTTTGACATTTATTCCAGTGATACATCTACAGTTAGGTCCAGAAATATTTGGACAGTGACACAAGTTTTTGTTATTTTAGCTGTTTACAAAAACATGTTCAGAAATACAATTATATATATAATATGGGCTGAAAGTGCACACTCCCAGCTGCAATATGAGAGTTTTCACATCCAAATCGGAGAAAGGGTTTAGGAATCATAGCTCTGTAATGCATAGCCTCCTCTTTTTCAAGGGACCAAAAGTAATTGGACAAGGGACTCTAAGGGCTGCAATTAACTCTGAAGGCGTCTCCCTCGGTAACCTGTAATCAGTGAAGTAGTTAAAAGGTCTGGGGTTGATTACAGGTGTGTGGTTTTGCATTTGGAAGCTGTTGCTGTGACCAGACAACATGCGGTCTAAGGAACTCTCAATTGAGGTGAAGCAGAACATCCTGAGGCTGAAAAAAAAGAAAAAATCCATCAGAGAGATAGCAGACATGCTTGGAGTAGCAAACTCAACAGTCGGGTACATTCTGAGAAAAAAGGAATTGACTGGTGAGCTTGGGAACTCAAAAAGGCCTGGGCGTCCACGGATGACAACAGTGGTGGATGATCGCCGCATACTTTCTTTGGTGAAGAAGAACCCGTTCACAACATCAACTGAAGTCCAGAACACTCTCAGTGAAGTAGGTGTATCTGTCTCTAAGTCAACAGTAAAGAGAAGACTCCATGAAAGTAAATACAAAGGGTTCACATCTAGATACAAACCATTCATCAATTCCAAAAATAGACAGGCCAGAGTTAAATTTGCTGAAAAACACCTCATGAAGCCAGCTCAGTTCTGGAAAAGTATTCTATGGACAGATGAGCCAAAGATCAACCTGTACCAGAATGATGGGAAGAAAAAAGTTTGGAGAAGAAAGGGAACGGCACATGATCCAAGGCACACCACATCCTCTGTAAAACATGGTGGAGGCAACGTGATGGCATGGGCATGCATGGCTTTCAATGGCACTGGGTCACTTGTGTTTATTGATGACATAACAGCAGACAAGAGTAGCCGGATGAATTCTGAAGTGTACCGGTATATACTTTCAGCCCAGATTCAACCCAGGAGTTCATGAGTGCAAAAAAGTGGAACATTCTGCAATGGCCAAGTCAATCACCAGATCTTAACCCAATTGAGCATGCATTTCACTTGCTCAAATCCAGACTTAAGACGGAAAGACCCACAAACAAGCAAGACCTGAAGGCTGCGGCTGTAAAGGCCTGGCAAAGCATTAAGAAGGAGGAAACCCAGTGTTTGGTGATGTCCATGGGTTCCAGACTTAAGGCAGTGATTGCCTCCAAAGGATTCGCAACAAAATATTGAAAATAAAAAATTTTTTTTTGGGTTTGGTTTATTTGTCCAATTACTTTTGACCTCCTAAAATGTGGAGTGTTTGTAAAGAAATGTGTACAATTCCTACAATTTCTATCAGATATTTTTATTCAAACCTTCAAATTAAACGTTACAATCTGCACTTGAATTCTGTTGTAGAGGTTTCATTTCAAATCCAATGTGGTGGCATGCAGAGCCCAACTCGCAAAAATTGTGTCACTGTCCAAATATTTCTGGACCTAACTGTATGTTGTAAGGTAGGAATATAGCACTAGCGCTAGGGCTGCGTTCAGTTAGGCGTATTTCACAGTCCATATTTGCTTCTAGACTGCTATGGCCAGACTGACCCCTGGCCTCCCAACCCAAACTTAGATAGATCTCTCTCTCTCTATCTATCTATATCTCTTTCTAGATCTCTCTATCTCCTCATCCCGGGCTATGAGTGCCAGGGTTGCTTTTGCACATAAAGAAAACAGCAGTGAAAAAAACAATTCAGGCTGCTTGTTACCGTTCCCCTTACATTGATGCTTCCTAACTTATGTGTCATTGTTTCTTTTCACATGATTAGATGTAATAACCCAGCTAGAAGCAGCTGAAGAACGTTGCTTTCTTCTTGAGAAGCAGCTATGCTACATGAGAAAGATGGTTCTCCATGCTGAAGTGGATAAGAACACCATTATGGATCAGCAGGTACCTCTGCATGTAATATCAGTTATATATAATACATTATCCTCTGTGCCATTATATATAAGTTTCATAAGTGTGTATGTGTGTCTATATAATGTCTGTTTGTATTAGATTCTCTACATGGCCCCCAGGATGTCTCTTGTGCTAATATTTAATTCATTATTCATGCACTGTAAATATAATTGCAGTAATCAAGAAACTCTGACCTGTTCTGTGAAGATAGTTACTAATCTAGACATATTGGCCAACACAGATAGAAAAGGACCCTGTGTAAGAACAATATATGTGCCCTTTGCAGCCCCAGAGCTCATAAAAATTCAGAAGCGCCTCCTATGGAGGTAGAAATGGGCCCCCCAACCTCCTGGACCCCTGTACGGTTGCACCAATGATATGTCCACGCCTGCCTAGACATACCGTATTTTTCGGACTATAAGACGCACCGGACCATAAGACGCACCCTGGTTTTAAATAAAATTTAAATACAATTTTAAGCAAAAAATGTGGTCATGACACACTGTTATGGGGCGAGGATCTGCTGCTGACACTGTTATGGGGGTAATGTCCCCAAATTATTTACTAAGGTATCCCATCCTGGTAAGGATCCTCCTGTCTTGTATATGATCCCCATCCATGTATATATGTCCCTCATCCTGGTATAGCCCCCATCCTGATAAATACCCCCATCCTGCTCATACTATACCCCCATGCTGCTAAATAACCCTATCCAGCTCATAATATACCCCTATCCTGCTCATTATATACCCCCATCCTGCTTATAATATACCCCCATCCTGCTATATGCCCCCATCCTGCTCATAAAACACCCCTATCCTGCTCATAATATACCCCTATCCTGCTCATAATATACCCCTATCCTGCTCATAATATACCCCTATCCTGCTCATAATATACCCCTATCCTGCTCATAATATACCCCTATCCTGCTCATAATATACCCCTATCCTGCTCATAATTACCCCTATCCTGCTCATAATTACCCCTATCCTGCTCATAATTACCCCTATCCTGCTCATAATATACCCCCATCCTGCTATATGCCCCCATCCTGCTCATACTATACCCCCATCCTGCTCATAATATACCCCCATCCTGCTATATACCCCCATCCTGCTCATAATATACCCCCATCCTGCTATATGCCCCCATCCTGCTCATAATATATCCCCATCCTGGTATATGCCCTTATCCTGATAAATACCCTCAACCTGCTATATACCCCTTTCCTGCTATATGGCCTGTATCCTATGGCACAGAAAAAAATAAACGTTTATACTCCCCTTTCATCACTCCAGCAGCATCGATCATCTTCCTTTCTGTGTCAGCAGCAGCGCCGCTGACCTTTGTGGAATCGTTCCCTGCAGCATCGCGATGTCCACCTCTCTGCCCGCTGATGTGTGTGAAGCCATGTGCGCACAGCGATGACATCATCGCTGTGCTCACCGCCCTCTACATAGATCAGCGGGCAGGCAGACAGGAGGAGATTGCGATGCAGGGATCGGTGAGTATACCGTACTTATTTAATGCCCCCCCCCCCCGCGCTGATGATGATGCGCGGGGGGCAGTGAATATGGCCGCACATGATCACTCTAGGCTGTAGATGCTAGGGGTGATCATGAGGGCCGGCTGCTAATCATGTGCGCATCCGCCGCCCATCATACGCCCACCTTTCAGCGCCTGCTTCAGCGCCGAGAGATAATGGGCAGGAGGATGGGCGTACATATGAAGTGGGCCCACGTGGTCACGGCAGGCGCTGTTACCGCCTGCTCATGCCGCCGATGACCCGCTCCACTGCAGCACCCTCATTCCCCGCAGCCCTACATTCAGACTATAAGACGCACCCCCCACTTTCCCCCGACATTTGGGGGGGGGGGAAGTGCGTTTTATAATCCGAAAAATACGATATTGGTTCTGCAGAGATGAGAACAGTTAAAATTACATGGCCTGTCTCAATGTATCCATAGGCTTTTCTAAAGAAAGATAATATACAGGACAAGCTCGAAAAACTTGAGTTATTAGAAAAAGAATGTCTCCGACTTACGGCCACTCAGCAGATTGCAGAGGTAAGACACATCACGTGAAAAAATTGTAATTTTTTTTTTTGTTACAATGGTGTAATATTCTTGATTATATTTTAAAGGGAGTCTGTCACTAGCAGAGATGAGCGGATCAGGCAAAATTCGAGTTCCCTTGTTGTTATTTTTTTGGGGGAAAATTAATTTGTGGATAAGTTATTCTTCACAAATTTAATGTCCCTTATTCTCTGGTTTCTCTCCAGACACCAAAGCGTTAAAAATAATAAAAATTGTTATGCACCTCTCCAGCCCCTCTGATACTCACTGCCACCTGACTGCTCCTTAGCGTATCTTCTGATTCCATGTTGGAATCTTCGGTCCTTTCACCCAGGAGGGTTCTATTTGGGTGCCCGGGAGGTCAGTGGCATCATGACATGTGCCGTGACCTCCTGTGCAGAACCATCCCGGGCACCATAACACCTGGAAGTCCAGCATATAGTGCGAGGGCCGAAGAGTTCATCGCGAGTGCTGGGGGAATCAGAAAGAGCAGTGACTAGCATAGGGGATGGAGAGATAAGCAGTGGGCTGAGTATAACTATTTTAATTTTTTTTTTTACTTTTGATAGCCCATTATAGTTCATAAAAATAGTCAACGGCTGCCATTTTGCTAAATCCAGACAGAAACAAATTTAAACAAAATCAGCATTTTGGTAAATACTGATTTTGTAGAATTCAGTTTTACTCAAATTTATTTGCTCATCTCATGTCGCCAAACTTTTGCCAACTAATCTGAGAGCAACATAATGTAGAGAAAGAGACCCTGATTCTAGCGATGTTTCACTTACTGGGCTCCTAGCTGTAGATTTAGCAGCAGGAGATACACTAGAGGACTAATAAACCTGCTGCCATGTGGTCCTCCTTAAGCGGGCTTTACACGCTACAATTTCGCTACAGCGATCTCGCTGGGGTCACGGAATTTGTGACGCACATCCGGCCGCTGGAGCGATCTCGTGTGTGACTCCTAGGAGCGATTTTGGATTGTTGTAAAAACGTCCAAAATCGCTCCTCGTTGACATGGGGGTCCTCTCCCAATTATCGCTGCCGTCGCTGGGGCGAAGTTGATCCTCGTCCCTGTGGCAGCACACATCGCTATGTGTGACGTCGCAAGAACGAGGAACCTCTCCTTACCTGCCACACGCCAGCAATGTGGAAGGAAGAAGGTGGGCGGGATGTTCATCCTGCTCATCTCCGCCCCTCCACTTTGATTGGGCGGCCGCTTAGTGACGTTGCTGTGACGCTGCACGAACCGCCCCCTTAGAAAGGAGGCGGTTCGCCGGTCACAGCAGGTAAGTACGTGTGACGCTGCAGTAGCGATAATGTTCGCTACGGCAACGATCTTTACATATCGGCATTACGATAGGGGCGGGTGCTATCACTCTCGCCATCGCTAGCATCAGCTAGCGATGTCGCAGCGTGTAAAGCCACCCTTAGTCATGAGCTATGTATAACCCCACCACTGATTGGCTGCTTTCTGTGTACACTGTGCATGTGCAGAAAGCTGCCAATCAGTGGTGTGGGTGGAGTTGTACACCGCTTAGTATTCAAAGAATTTATAGATCTGCAGCAGATAAGTGATTTAATCAAAACTGCAGAAAACAGCCCAATAATTGATCCATTGCTTAAAATGGGGATCTCTTCCCCCCCCTACATCATGCTGCTCTCAGATGGGGTGGCAAAAGCCTGGTGACAGATTTCCTATAAATGTGAGCTGGGGATCAGGATGTGCCTTCAAATGTAAAATCTGGAAATATTTTTACACCTCTTATTTATATAGGTATCAAATTACTTTCAGTATACATTTAGTAATCATTTAAGAGGCTAAATAATTGTACTTTAGCAAAAGAAATGTGTTGCTTTTATGTAGAATTTGACGCCTTAAACTATTATATTTCTTCAGAGCAAAATTCATCAACTAGAGGAAAAATTACATGCGGAGGAACAACATCGAAAATTAATACAGGACAAAGTATTCCAGGTTAGTTTAATCAATAAGCTAATTTTCAGTAGCCATTCTTCATGCCCACAGTAAAATATGAGGGTCTCGTATTTCAGCACTGCATGCAAACTGGAAAATGTACTAATACTGGGGTTCTATGGCTGCATCAATCAAATAATTCTGGGTGCAGAGCTCAAGGCCACCTTTACTTAGGCAATCCATTTTAGCTTTTGTATTCTGGCCACAAAACTCAGACCCTCTACCGTTCAGCTAAACCAAACGTAGATGAATAGAGAATTCCAATAGATCAAATAATATTATAGCAATTATCTACCTAATAGATGGAAACTAACCCCGAAGTGAATCCAATACTTCCATCCGGATCTGCTGAAAACACTTCCCAAAAGAAGGTAAAGAAAAAGAAGCCTTTGCAGGTAAAAAATAAGGTTTACAACATAACCAGTTTTCTGGAAGTGTCCAAGGTGTCTTTACATGGTTGCACATGGAAATCAGTGACCGCTTCCCATGGTAGTGGCAGTAATGGGATCAACTGCGATTCTATGACCATAGCTGCAGTCCATGTTGCTCCTACCATTACTAGACACTATTTGCTCTTGCGTTTATTCTGTATTTGGGTGAACAACCGAGAATGTGTTTCTCCAGTGCAGAACATAAGTTTTTACATCCATGGAAAATCTATACTATATCTGTGGGCTGTCTGTCTTTCTCACACTCTTTAAAAGGCCTTAGGAGAGTCTTAGAGTCTCATTTCGAAATCGAAGAGAAATTGTAGCTTCTGCGATTTTTTTTTTTTTTTTTTTTTTTTTTTTTTTTTTTTTTTTTTTTTTTTTTTTTTTTTTTCTCCTGAGCACAGACAAGCAGTTTGAGATTTTCACGTGTATTGGCCAGTTGACTTTAATGGGTCAGTGTTCCTTGTGAGTGCGGTGTGCTCTACACTCGGACAGCACACACATGAACATCCTTCTGCTAAATAGGCCTTTAAGCTGAGCTTTGAGGGCACACTCCATTCGAAGAGCCATAAGTAGTATAATTATTATTATTATTATTATTTTACTGTGGCTGTGTTACAAGGTGGATATTTTTTGAGAAGCATCTAAAAAAAAACCAAAACCTAGGAGTTCTTAAATTTGTTTTTGTTTTCATGGCTTTCACCTTTTTAGTACAAGTGACATGTTAACTTCTGCACGTCAGTAGGATTACAGGAATGCCAAACTGTAGCTTTATCAAAGGTTTACTACTTTGGCACCACATAACCCTTAAACCGATGTGTGAAACCACCCTTAATGAAGTGTTTTGTATTGGAAAAAAAGATTATTTTTTTTTCGCAAAAGGAACACCCTTTCTCCATGGGACAAGATGCCACAGCAGCTTGGAAAACTGTCAGTATAAGCTATGTACAAAGCTTGGCTATTCGGATTCTGCGCCCAATTCCGCCCACTGGTTTTACCTCCTTCCCTGATTCTCACTTCAGGAAAGCTAGCGCTGTCAATGTTTGCAGAGAAAGCACAGACAAACCAGTGTGCAGAACAGTGCGCGAAACAATCTCATCCCTTTTATTTTTTTTTTATTTATTTATTTTTTTTTATTATTCATCCAGCTCAAAAGTATACAACAAATCAAATACAGAAAGGTACATTATGGATTCTTGGTGTATATTCCTGTGGATAACCTAAAGTACTATATATCACTCTGTGGGAAACTTGATGACCATTAGGGATCCAGTCAGTAAATACATAAGGGAGAAGAACTCTGAACTCGGAAGTATGCGATGATATAGTCAAATGTTAATGTGGTAATCCAATTACTAAATATTTATTTAACGTTTCGGTCCAAACTCCAGCACTTCATCAGAAAGGAACGGATGACCATGGGAGAAGCAGTTTCAGGGAGCAAAGCTTAGTGGTAAGACTATCGTAGTAGCACATTTGCACATGCGACTACAATTGCCTTACCACTGCTCTCTGATCCCTTGAACTCCTCGTCTCTCGGCAACTGTTCCTTTATGATGAAAGTCTACAATTTGGACCGAAACGATACATTTTTTGTAATTGGATTACCACATTAAAGTTAGCACTATTTCATTGCATACTTCTGAGTGCCAAGTTCTTCTCTGTTAGGCTAAAGACACTGTGAGTAAAACCGAACGAGTGGAATGCAATAAAAAATCGCATTCTACTCTGACCAATGTTACTCTCTGGGGCCGCTCCTATAAGGACTCTTCTACGATACTGAATAAACAGGCCTCTGGTGTATATGTGGGATGGATATTCCCAAAAGGTCTTTCAGTAATTCTAGAACCTCTCCCCAGAACAAACAGATGTTAGGGTATCTCCATGTCATGTGTCAAACGTCCGTGCCAGACATTCTGCACCAATGACTGTGGCATTGCCTATCCGGCGCTTAGCCAAGAATATATTGATAACCCTATTTAGCATGTTAGATTAAAGTTCAGTTTCTGCAGAATGCAGCCACAAATTGGAACACTGAAGGTGCATTTCTGGGGCGGCATGGGGAGGGTATATCCCCCTACAATGCAAAGTGATTGATTTCTAAAGTCTATTTAAGCGGACAGCTCCTTTTAAAACATAGTTTTGTAGTTGTATAGGAGTGCCTGTCATTTCTGCCATGTTTGTTTAAATAAATACTGGGGTTCCTAATTCAGAGATTGTCGGAGAACCATGTCCCATACGCAGTCTGGCACTCCAAGCACTAAAACAAGGTCAGACTAGGTCACATTGCATCTGGTAAGTGGTTCCAGCACAAAGCAGGGAAAAAATACTCCATAATTGTATGTATGTCTTATAAGGAAAAAAGTATTTATTTAAAAATAAGACTAATCTGAGACCAAACGGGTCCTTTTGTAATATAGGATGAATCTACTATTGTTATAAAATACATTTTTTTTTTTTTTTGTGTAGAAAAAAACGACTCCAAGTACAAGTAGTACTTTAGAACAGAAGATTTCTGTGAAGGCAGGAGATCTACCTTTTGTAGCCGGAAAGGTGAGTGTTTTATCAGTCTTATGAAGTTGATGTTGTGCTTTGTATTAAAGAGGACAACCACCAGGATTTTGCTATATGAGTAGAGGCAGTGCCATACTGGCACTAAGATGCTAAATCCATGCATACTTTTTGTTGAAAGATCAGATGCTTGGTTGCTGAAATATCTTTAATCAAAGTTACAGAAATGCACTGCACTTTGATTTATGTGTGCAGCACAGCTGGCCTTTGTGGGTCAGGTTCTCTTTATATTCATCCTCCTGCATCTTGTATGGCATGTCCCATTTTTTTTTTTTATTTTAATTTCACGCTGCGCCGCCATCGTTGCTATTGATGGCGCGTGCGCATTTCCACAGGAATGATGCCTTCATTAAAATGGCGCCAGAGTCTGTGCATGCACGTACTGCTATATACGGCGCCATTTTATTGAAGACACTGCAGAGAAGACATGAGCGGCATCGGCACACTTATTTTCTTTTTACATCTTGCACACACGCCCCTGCCGCTTTAGTGTATCAGAGTACGCGCATGCTCAGACTCTGGCGTCATTTTAGTGAAGACATTATTACTGTGGCAGTGCGATGGCACGATGTTTAAAGAAAAGGTGGCACGCTATAGAGGACACAGGAGGAGGAATTTTCAGCAAGGACCCGACCCACAAAGGCCTGCCCCGATACACACGTCCATCAAAAGTGCAGTCCATTTCTGTAACTTTAATTAAAGATATTTAATCAACCAAGCGTCCGATCTTTCAACAAAAGGCATTCTTGGATTTGGCATCTTACTGCCAATATTGCTCTGCCTTTGTTATATGGAAAAATCCTGGTTGGTTCCCGTTAAGCATCATCCAATTCTTTTTCTTGTAAAGTCTACCAGTACAAGCCATTCTCTCAGTGCAAATGTTCAGAGTGTTCTTCACATGATGAAGCATCGAAGTCAGAGCCCAGCTGTGGTCAAGCAGCGCTCAAAATCTGCAGGACACAAGCCATGTCCAAGGAGCCTAGCAGCCAGCAGAACTACAGCAACATACACTGCTCACTCTACAGGGGACAGCCTGACCGATCTACTGCTGGATCTTCAAGGCGAGCTAGAGAAAATGAGTTTGTGAGTACCTATTGGACTGTTAAATAAACGATAAATCTATTTTCTTGTAGGTAATTAATAATCTGGCAGCAGAAGGAGTGAAAAACCCAGTACTTGGAGTACTGGAGAACACCTATTCCTAGTCGACTAAATTGGAACTGTTCTGTAGTACCGGTAGCAGCCACCCCATGTTAAATGGAGCTGCAGTGCTCCAGTGTTAACATCTGGCTACCTCTGGAGCTTATATCTGCTGATTGGTGGGGGGCCAGGTGTCTGATCCTCTATTGATATTCATGATCTATCCTCAGGATAGGTCATCTATATCCGATGACCGGATAACACCTTAACTAACACTTTTTTTTCCACCCTTGTCTATTGATATTTAATCTTGTTTAGACCTTATTAATACTCCATGGCTCGTTGTCTGCAGCAATTATTAGAAAGATGTCCATCTAGCAGCATGTTGGACCTCCTTTAGCCTGCAGAACTGGAGTATTCAAGAAATAGTGTTACAGCCTGCCTGACTGCTTACAATCACAGACGCTATGTGCATGTCTACGAGGGGCGATCCAAAAGTAATGATGATCAATAATAAACACAATGAATATATTAAAAAAAACAATTATTTTTCTACATAGTCTCCTAACAAGTCTATACATTTAGTCCATCTCTTTTCTAAACTTAGAATTCCCTTTGAAAAAAATTCTTGATCTTGACCCTCAAAAAAATCCCCAACAGCGGTTATCACGTCGCTATTGTCGTCAAATTTCTTGCCCCGGAGGTATTCCTTGAGGTGAGGAAAGAGAAAGCAGTCACTGGGGGCTAGATCTGGCGAATAGAGGGGGTGTTCCACCAGTTCAAAGCCCGCTTCTTGAATGGTTGCCATGGCAACTGCAGCTTTGAGCCAGCGCGTTATCTTGGTGAAAAGCACTCCAGCCCGCAGTTTGCCGCGCCTTTTCTCCTTGATAGCCTCCCGCAATCTTCTTATTTGTTCTGCGTAGTAGGAGCCCGTAATAGTGGCTCCCTTCTCCAAATAGTCCACCATAATAATTCATTCAGCGTCCCAAAAAACGGATGCCATAACCTTCCCTGCTGAGCTTGACACTTTGAATTTCTTCGGCGTCGGTTCGTCGGCTTGTTTCCATGTCATCAATTGTTGTTTAGTTTCGGGATCAAAGTGGTGGATTCAGGTCTCGTCCATGGTCAAAAAACGTGACAAAAAATTCTCCTTGTCTGCTTGGAACCTTTCGAGATTTGCTATTGAAATGTCAACTCGTTTCTTCTTTTGCTCATCTGTTAACATTTTTGGCACCCAACGCTCGGAGACCTTTCTCATATGCAATTCTTTCTTTATCGTTCCTATGGGAGACCCAGACCATGGGTGTATAGCTACTGCCTCCGGAGGACACACAAAGTTACTACACTCAAAACGTGTAGCTCCTCCCTCCTAGCATATACACCCCCTGCTAGCCAGTCCTAGCCAGTTTCATGCTTTGTGTCAGGAGGATCACACACACACATGCATCCTTTTTTGATTTTTCATTTTTTCTAAAGATTTGGAAGAAAAGCGGGTCCACTGGACCCCCGGCATGTCCCTTCACACCCCCCTGGCGGGGTGCTGTTAAGGTTGACTTCAGGGCAGAAATCCCTTCATGCCGCGCTCCTTCACCATCCCTTAGGGGCTCTGGCTTGAAGTTAGAGCCAACACGGTTCTCACTGCTTTGCAGGAGACCGGCCTCCCTCCGCAGCCCTTTGGCAGGACCCTGCTGGACGGAGCACTGAACCCCCACCCCACCAGGGACTGGGCCCTGCGTCTCAAAGCTAAGTATAGAGACGTTATTCAGAGGGTCCTTCTGCAATGTGGAAGCTTTTATTGGGGGGACAGTGATTTACTTTGATAATGCTGCTTTTTACAGTGTTTCCGGCCGATTCCTCGGTTTTTACGGAGTACCGCGCCGATGATGCCTGATTTTCGGCCGCATGCATAACTCTAGGCCCCGGCTTCAGCCGCGGCCTAGTTTCGTTTTGTTCCCCTGCATGTTAGTCATGCAGGGGGACACTGCAGCGCCGCCCGCCGGCCGCTCTGCACAGGGGAGGACACTCCTTTTTCAGGAGATGATTCCCTCCCCTGTACATGTCCTTAGCCCTCCGATTCCCGCTCCTGGGTTAACCCCCGCGCCCCCCCCCTCACTCTGGCGCCATTTTTTCAGCGTTCTTAGTACGCTGGTCGGCGCTGGCTGCTCTGCAGTGGAGGGAGTGGATATCTGGCTGGGGGTCCAGGCTTGGAACCCGGGGGGCATTCATTATAACGGCCTGATAAGTCACAACCTCTGGTTGTGCACTTTTATACACTATCAGGGCATTCTGAAGGAGCTAATTCTTTATTATAGAACCTCCTCCTCAGCAGCATGTCTCACACTAGGAGCAAAGCTCCAGGGCTGTACACTACATGTTCTGCATGTAAGCTGATATTGCCTGAACCGGCACGGACCCACACTGTCATGGTCTTATGTGGTGGTGCCTCTGCCTGGGGTCCCCAGGCTGACTCCTGTCTTGGACCACTGCTGGTAGTCTCGTACGGCTGTACCGAGCTCATAACCACTGTGGCCCCTCAGCTTGGAGGCTCATTCAGGGTCCCTCCAGCTGCTCCGGTCGGTGGCTGACCCCTGGGGGAATCTTTTTTCCAGGGGTCGGCCTGTCCCGGCATCTGCTGAGCATGCAGCCCCCTTCTCACGGCGTTTTCTGCTTGCTCAGCAAAGCTCACAGACCCCGTCCTCCTGACAGGGAGACGCAGGGTCCCCTGTCCTCCCCGTCCCGCAGCTCCGATTATGAGCTGACTCATTGGACGAGGAGGATGTCTCTACCAGGGGCTCGGACGCTACTTTTGATCCGTCCGTAGGTGACGCGGATGCGAATGATTGGATTGCGTCCATTATACTTGTATTGGACCTCCATCCGCCTGTATCAGGGGAGTATTCCCCGCTGGCAGTAAGGCATCAGTATACCTTTAACAAGACGAGGAGTGTGTTCCTTAACCACTCCAGTTTTCAGGCGTCCAAGCCCACGGCCTGTCCTGCAGATCCCACAGCGGGGTTCTGCTGCCTGTCTCCCCCTCCCATCAGAGGTGGTCAAGGAGTGTACTCATTCGCCAAGGGTGGCCACTCCGGTGTCTAGACTTTCAGCCCGGATAGTTGTATCAGTGGCTGACGGCACCTCTATAAGGATCCCACGGTACATTAATTTTGTACTGGACCTCAATCCGCCGGAGTTACCTTATCTAGGTGAACACAACGTGTGTTCCTTAACCACTCCGGTTTTCAGGTCCCTGTGACCAGCCCAGGGTCCGCTCTGACAGTCGCTTCCCATGAAGCGTGATTCTGAGGACTGTGTTTCCCCTGTCCACCAATAGTGGTCAAGAAGGGGGCTCATTCACCTCAGGTGGCTCAGCCCGGACTGTTATGTCAGTGGCTGATGGCTCCTCAGAGGAGATGCATTCCCTCACAGGGACTCTATGCCCAAAACGGTTGCCTGAACTTCCAGACTTCAGTCTTTTCATCCTCTGCCTAGGTCTGCCATGCTGGACACCGCACGGCGGTGGTCTTAGCTACTTTCCTCGCTATCCGCAGGCTCCTGTGGCTTCGGAAATGGAGGCAGATGCCTCTATAGAGGTTCCTTGCTGGGCTCCCCTTTGGTTGGACCAGTCTCTTCGGAACCGACTGGATGAAATTTAGGAAGCTCTTGGCGGAGAGAGTTCTCCTTGCTACAACCCTAAACCAGGGAACCTGTCCAGGGCAGGAATCTGTTGAGGTTTCGGTGGTTTCCGTTCCTCCATCTGATCGTCCTCAGCTCTGCCTAGGTTCATAGAACCAATTGGCTTGAAGCTGCGTCTTCAGAAGACCGCAGGAGATGCTGCCACTTAGTCAGCTTCCTCCGAGCTATCTAGCCACGCCAACCTCTTCCTAGTCGGGGGCAGGCTCTCTCCACTTGGCGACGTATGGTTCTAACACGTCTCCGTTCAGTGGGTGCGGGATTATATCTCCCATGGCTACAGGATGGAATTCTGTCCACCCGCCAAACAGATTTTTTCTGTCACCTCCTCCCGGCTCCAAGGCCGCCGCCTTCTCACAGGCCGTGGCATTTCTTGCAGGCCAATGGAGTAATTGTACCGGTTCCCGACTGGGAACGGTTCTGAGATTTTTGATTAAATCTATTTCTAGTCCCCGAAGAGGGCGGTGCCTTCCGACCTGGATCTTTAGCTTTTCAAGCATGGTCAGGTGTGGCGTTTTCACATGGAGTCTCGGTCTTGTTCCGTGTGTTTTTTTTCACCGGATCAATCATGAACCCAAGGAGATTCCCTAGCAGCCATCGGCATCAGAGATGCCTTTCTGCAAGGGTCAATCGCAGTTTCACACCAGCGTTGACTGCGTTTTGCCATCAGAGTGGTCCAATTCGTGGCTCTTCCCTTGGGGTTAGCCACGGCCCCTCGAGTATTCTCATTGGGGCTCTTGTGATTAGAGTCCTGCACCCCTAGGGATTCGCAGTGATCGTTTGCCCTAGACGGCCTTCTTCTTAGGCCTTCATCCAGTGCAGACTCTTAGCAGAGTACTTCGCTTACTCTCGCCACTCTAACATATTCGGGTGGCTTGTCATTCTGTTCAAGTCCACTCTGACTTCGAACCAGAAGGTTCTCAAGGACGCAATTCGAGACTGTCGGCTCTTGTCAAGCCGCTCTTAATCGATCAGTAGTCCCTCCGCTGGCGGTCGACGTCGTTCTATCAGACACCAAATACAGGTGCTGGTCAGACGGTGGCGTCAATGGAAGCGATTCCTTGCCCAGTTTCTCCTGTGCCCTCTAAGACTGGATGTTGTCCGCTGTACACGCGAACTCCCTCCTTCCACGGGGTGGTGGCTTTGCCACTGACCTGGGGCTCGTTTTCAGGGGTGGTTTCGGCCACTCTGTCTCAGGGACGCTCCTTCCTGGCCCCGTCCCAGGTGATCCTCACCAGGGTGCTGGTCTTTCCGCCTTGGGAGCAGTATATCTCCACCGCGGAGCGCAGGGCGCTTGGACTCTGTCCGAATCAGCCCTCTAGATCAATGGGCTGGAAATCAGAGCTGTATTCTAGCTCTCTAAGCCTTCACCATCTGTTGGCGGCTAGGCACATTCGAGTTCAGTCGGATAACGTGACAGCGTTTTCCTACATCAATTTCCAGATCGGGACACTCAGCCGCCTGGCAATCTTAGCGCCTCAACATTCTTCACTGGACAAGGGACTCCTAGTCCACCGTATCCGCAGCCCACATCCTAGATGTCAAAACTGCGGGCAGATTATTTCAGCTGTCCAACCGTGGTCCACAATCCTCAGGTTTTGCAGTAGACACACTGGTTCATGTTTGATCCCAGCTTCGTCTCTACCTCTTGCCCAGAGCCCTGCACAAGATCAGGGAAGGGGGCCGTCGGGTCATTCTCTTACTCCAGACTGACCCAGGCAGGCTTCGTATCCTGACCTGCTCCTTCTGTCCGTTGGATTGCCATGGCATCTTCCGGACCGTCCAGACCTTTTCTCAGAAGGTCCGTTTTTTCCGTCAGAATTCTGGATTCTCAGATTGACGGCGTAGCTATTGAGTCCTGGATCTTGGCGACTTCTGGTATCCTTCCTGAAGTCATCTCCGCTATGACTCGAGCTCCAAGGTGTCCTTGGACCTTTTTAGCCTTGCCGACCCTCCTGTCCCTTCCACAGTCCGGTCTACAGCTAGGACTATCCCTCATTAAGGGACAGGTCTCCGTTCTGTCGGTATGTGCCAGCGGCGTATCGTCCGGCTGGCTCCGGTGCGCTCCTTTAAGGGCGCGTCTCACATCATTCCGCCTTTCCGGCGGTCTATGGAGCCCTGGGACCTTAATCCGGTCCTCCCGGTTCCCGGAAACCCCCCTTTGCGCCTCTTAGGGAGGTTTCTTTGTTTCATCTTTCACAGAAAGTAGTCTTTCTAGTGGCTATAATTTCCTGCCAGGGAGTTCTGGCTACACTCTCTCTGAGTCACCCCCTTTTTTTGGTCTTTTGCATCAAGACTAGGTGGTCTCCGTCCGACTCCGGACTTTTTTCCCTAAGGTGGTTACTGCTTCCACCTTATCCGGGGCAATTTTCCTGCCTTCCTTTTGTCCGGCTCCTGTTCATCGCTTTGAGGAAGCGTTGCATATCCTGGATCTGGTGCGGGCGCCCCGGATCTAGGTGTCTCGCACCGCCGTTATTAGGCAGTGCACCTCTCTCTAGTACTGACTGCTAGTCAGCATAGCGGTCTCTCGGCATCTAAGCCGACCCTGGTTCGTTGGCTTAGGTCGGCCATTTCCGAGGCCTACAAGTGTACTCAAGTGCCTTCCCCGCTGGGGATCAGAGCACATTTGATCCGACCTGTCGGTGCCTTTTCGGCTTTCAGGCACCAGGCTACGGCTCAGTAGGTCTGTCAGACGGCAGCTCGAATTAGTCTGCATACTTTTTCGAAGCTCTATCCAAGGCATGCTCTTGCTTTGGCAGACGCGGGCTTCGGCAGACGCATCTTTCAGGCGTTTGTCGCCCATTTGTGAAGTTGGGTTTTCCTGCTTCTCAGTTGTCTGTTTATTCCCACCCATGGACTGCTTTTGGACGTCCCATGGTCTGGGTCTCCCATAGGAACGATAAAGAAAAAGAGAATTTTGTTTACTTACCGTAAATTCTTTTTCTTATAGTTCCGTCATGGGAGACCCAGCACCCTCCCTATTGCCTGTTGGCAGGTTTCTTGTTCCGTGTGTCTTCACCGGCTGTTGTTGTAGACAGAGGCTCCGGTTATTCCGGGTTTTACTCTATCTCTACTTGTGGGTGGATGTCCTCCTTCAGCTTTTGCACTAAACTGGCTAGGACTGGCTAGCAGGGGGTGTATATGCTAGGAGGGAGGAGCTACACGTTTTGAGTGTAGTAACTTTGTGTGTCCTCCGGAGGCAGTAGCTATACACCCATGGTCTGGGTCTCCCATGACGGAACTATAAGAAAAAGAATTTACGGTAAGTAAACAAAATTCTCTTTTTTGCAAGGATTCTTTGAATACTGCCATATGAGATCCCTGTGACCTCAGCTACATGCCTGATAGTCACTCTTCGATCTGCCAATACAACTTCTTCAACTTTTTTCACGTTTTCTTCATTGAGGGACGTGGATGGGTGTCCTTCACGATGTTCATCTACCGTCGATGTTCTTCCCAGCTTAAGTTCCTTGGCCCAGCATGCAACTGAGGAATATGGAGAAGAGTCCCCCAATGTTCCCATCAAGTCGCTGTGTATGTCTTTGGTAGTCATTTTTTTTCAAGCAGAGGTATTTGATGAAAGCTCGTTTTTTTCCATTTTGATGTTCACTCCTCGGCAGTTCATATTCAAATGAATGTAGCTTCCGGGAATCGTGGCCTATTTACGTTTTTTTTTATTTTCCTGGACTAGTGGGTACCTAAGAGAGAAGAAAACATTTTATTTTAATTTCTGTGTGCAATAGAAATAACCGATTATCATTACTTTTGGATCGCCCCTCGTATATTGATGTAAAAATAAATAAAATTGGCTTAGGGTTCCCCCATATTATCATACCCAACACAGATAAAACATGGCTACAGGCTGCAGCCCCCAGCTGCGTGCTTATCTTGGCTTTTTTTTTTAATTATTATTTTAAAATAATGGCGGACGGTCCCCCCAATTTTGATACCAGCCATGATAAAGCTGGGGGCTGGTATTCTCAGGCTGGGGAGGCCCATGGTTATTGGGCCCCCAGCTTAAAAATAGCAGCCTGCAGCCACCCAGAATTGTCACATCGATTAGGTGCGATAATCCCGCAGCTTTACCCAGCTCATTCCATTTCCTTGGCTATGTGTTTTTGGTTTTTTTTTTCCCTTCGATTATGAGTTTACCAGTGCCATATGCTGAAAAACAGCCCCACACCATGATGTTTCCACTTCCAAACTTTACTGTTGGTATGGTGTTTTTTGAGGTGATATGCAGTGATTTTTGGCCTCCAAATATGTGTATTATGGCATCCAAAGTTCAATTTTGGTCTCATCTGACCAAACTATATTCTCCCAGTATTTCACAGGCTTAACTAAATGTTGTTGAACAATTTAAACACGTTCAAACATACCTTTTAGGCTATGTGCGCACTTACCGGATTTTGCCGCGGATTTTTCGCGGATTTGCTGCATGTTTCGCTGCAGAAAATGTTCATAACATCTCTGCAGTGAATCACCAGCAAATCATATGGAGAAAAAAAATCCTGTGCGCACTGGGCGGAATTTGACAGCTGCATGTTTTGCTGCGGGAATCCTGCAGCAAAAACAAGTGCATGTCACTTCTTTTCCGCACATCGCTGCGGGATTTCACTCCATTGACTCCAATGTAATCGTGAAATCCCGCAGGGAATAACGCAGGCAGCAAATTCTGTGCGGTTCATTGCGTTTTCCTGCGTTATTCCCTGCGGTATTTTGCGGTTTACCTCCGGTAATGTACATCACTTGCTTGCGGTTTTGCAGGGAAGTGATGTCATTACAGGAAGAGGAAGCGGAGCAGAGAGTAAACACACACACATATCAGACACACACACATCACAGACATAGAACACATAGACACAGACACATAGAACACACATAGAAATAAAACGGAAATATAGAAAAAAAAGAACGTGGGCTCCGCTGCATATTTACCGTCCAGCCGAGGTAAGCACACAGCGGCGGCCCGGTATTCTCAGGCTGGGGAGGGAGAGGGGCAGGGGTAATGTCCCCTGCCTCACTCCCACTCCGGCAGCCGAGAATATCAGCCGCAGCTGCCCCGGGACTGTCGCATCCATTATGCGGCAGCAACGGGAGTGTCCTCTGCTCTTCCTGCCGCCGTGTAGCAGTGGCGGTCAGGGTAATATAACAAGGGGTTAATGGTGGTGGATCACCGCCATTAACCCCAGGCTTGATCATGGCAGCGTCTATGTGACAGCTGACATGATCAACCCGTAAGTAAAGTGAAAAAAAACACAGACACCGAAAAATCCTTTATTTTAAATAAAACCAACAAGCCTCGTTCACCATTTTATTAACCCCTCCCGCAACAAAACTCCGGCGTAATCCACACAGCTCCGGCATAATCCACAGGTCCGGCTCCGGCGTCCTGCACTGCTGACATCCAGCCGCGACTGTCACAGACACAGGCTGAATGCAGCAGACAGCAGAGGTAATTACCGGTCATTTCCCACGGCCGGTAATGTGAACTCACTGCCGACCGTGGGAAATGCAGCGATCTGTCATCTATCTATCCCTCTATCTATCCCTCTATCTATTCTTCTGTCTCTTTATCTATCTATCTATCTATCTACTATCTCAGAATTAAATGACTTTTTTTTTTTTTTTCAATGTGCTTTATTGCATTGAATGCAATAAAGCACATCCCAACCCGCACGCGGCAAAACCGCGGCAATACTGCGAATAATACAGCGGTAAAACCGCAGCAAACCGCATGCGGTTTTCGGGTGCGGTTTCCCGCGGTTTTTTACCGCGGGTGCGGTAATCTTTGAGAGCATGCGGAATTTTCTCAAGAAAATTCCATTTCCCAGTGCGCACATAGCCTTATTCAGCAATGGAGCCTTGTGCATACAGGCCATGGTGGTTGCGTGCATTACTTATTGCTTCCTTGGAAACAATGGTGCCTGCTGATTCCAGGTCTTTCTCTAGCTCCCCACAGGTTGTTTGTCGCTCTTGGACAACTCTTCTCTTCTGAATTCTTTTTACTCCTCTGTCTTGCAGCGTGCACTTGTTTGTGGCTGGTTTATAGAGAAATTATGTTTTTTTCACTTATGGACTATGGCCCCAACAGTGTTTACTGGAACCTTCCGTAGTTGCGAAGGTCTCCTTCTTGTGTTCAATACTTTTCACTGTGTCATTTCTAATTATTACACATCAGTAAATTTATAGACGTCTATTATTTAATTTCTTTGCCTTTTGTGGATTGAATGGTTTCTTACCGACATCTGGTGAGATATTTATGTCAATAGCACCTTGAAAAATATATTTACTTAGGCCACGCTCCTCACATCACCAGTTTTCTAAGCGGCATGTGAGGCAGATGCATCGGAGAAGAGCTCCCGCTTAAAATGCTCATTACATCCTGAGCCGCCGGGTATAATTACCTATACTTATTTGATCATTATAATTTCCTATACACCTGCATTTATAGTGTGGATGTTAGCTGGGCACAGCAGGGGACCATCCGGAGAGGCAGAAAGCAGCATGAGCCACGGAGGGAGAGAATAGGAGGAATTGTGGGATCGCGAGGCGTCCCATCCAATATGGTGCCAGTGCGTGGCACTGCTGGCCAAGGCACAGCTTCGGACGCTGCAGCACGCCTTTGAAGATTTGTCTCCCCCCCCGCCCCCCCCGAACATTCCCCCCTTTCTTTGTCGCTCCATTGGGAGACCCAGACAATTGGGTGTATAGCTTCTGCCTCCGGAGGCCACACAAAGTATTACACTTTAAAAAGTGTAACCCCTCCCCTCTGCCTATACACCCCCCCCCGTGCATCACGGGCTCCTCAGTTTTATGCTTTGTGTTGAAGGAGGCACACATGCACTCATGCTCCCATTTTTAGTCAGCAGCAGCTGCTGATTATATCGGATGGAAGAAAAGAGGGCCCTAACAGGGCTCCCGGCATGCTCCCTCGGCGGTGTTGTTAAGGTTGAGGTACCCATTGCGGGTACACAGGCCGGAGCCACATGCCGTTTTCCTTCCCCATCCCTTAGGGGCTCTGGGAGAAGTGGGATCCTATCCGGTCATCCAGGCACTGGGACCGGGCTCCCTCCGCAGCCCCTGTGGGATCCTGTCGGACAGGAGACTGAGTATCATCAGGGACAGGGCCCTGCATCTACAGGTACTCTGTGTCCCCTTGGGGACAGTGCATGGAACACCTTGACCTCAGACGCTGCAGCGACTGCGCTGTTGGTATGAGACCGGGACTACCGCGCCGACCGCACCTGCTTGCCGGCCGCGGTTTTTAACTTTAGTCCCCGGCTTTTGCGGCCTAGTGCCTTAAACTCCCGCCCCCGGGCCTGCCAGTCAGGGGGAAGGGCGGGACGGTCGGTCTGACGCCGACAGTGAGGGCTGGAGCACACTTGGCTGTCCTCCGCCCCCCTCACTATTCACTCTGGGGCACCAGATTCCCGCACTTTTGTGGTTACGCCCACGGCTCCCTCCTCCCATGTGAACGCCGACGGCCATGTTTTAAGCACATTCTGCCGGTGGAGGACTTCTGGCAACACCTCTGGGAGACCCGAGGCAGGGAATCTGGTGGCCACACACTGCTTGAGCGGTCGGTAAGCCAGGTGGCTTCTTCCCACCGGTGCTGGGCCCCCTAGAGTGCTGAACTGTGTATATATATATATATATATATATATATATATATATATATATATATATATATATATATATATATATATTATATTGTATACATTTTCTCGGTTCGGCTGTACTGTTAGCTTGTGGCTATATATCACTCAGTGATCACTCTCCTGGGAGACTACAGCATGTCGTTCACAAGGAGCAAGGGTGCCAAGACACAGGGTTATTTTGCAACCTGTACCTCTTGTGCGGCTATGCTACCTGCAGGTTCCACCTACCCTCACTGTGAGCAATGCTCGGGCCATGTGGCACTCGCTCAGCCGGAGCCTGGGGCACTGGTGGGACCCTCGGCCCAGGTAGAACCGCCGGCTTCCCCTGTCCAGGCGGCAGGCACAGAGTTTGCAGCTTTTGCTGAGAAACTCTCTGAGTCACTTTCACAATCCATGGCTCAGTTTATGGACAAATGGTCTGCTAAGATACTAGAAGCTTTGCAGCCCAGACCGGCCCTTACACAGGCCCCGGGCACTGCGGGATCGCCCCCAGGCCCCTCTCGGTCTGCGACGAAGCGTGCTCCTGGGGTGGCCTCTAGTTATTACGTGGAGGACTCCGGCACGGACCGCAGTCCCAGACCGGCTAAGCGGGCTCGCTTAGAATCTTCCCCGACTTCATCACGCTGTTCGGGGTCTCAGCTTGAGGACTCTCTAGAGGATGAGGCGGAGGTCGCAGCCCAGGACTCTGACCCTGACGTTGCTCTCAATCTTGATACACCTGAAGGGGACGCCATAGTAAATGACCTTATAGCGTCCATCAACCAGGTGCTAGATCTTTCTCCCCCAGCTCTACCTATAGAGGAGTCTGCAGCACAGCAGGAGAAACACCAATTTAGGTTTCCCAAACGTACTCGGAGTTTTTTCTTCGATCACTCGAACTTCAGAGATGCTGTCCAGAAGCACAGGGCTTTCCCGGACAAGCGCTTTACTAAACGCCTTAATGACACACGTTACCCCTTCCCCTCTGACGTAGTTAAGGGTTGGGCTCAATGTCCCAAGGTGGATCCTCCAGTCTCTAGACTGGCGGCTAGATCCGTAGTAGCAGTGGCTGACGGTTCAACGCTCAAGGATGCCACGGACAGGCAGATAGAGCTCCTAATGAAATCCATCTATGAAGCCATAGGCGCGTCCTTTGCCCCAGCCTTTGCAGCAGTGTGGGCACTCCAGGCTATCTCAGCTTGTCTGTCTGAGATTAATGCGGTCACCCGTACCTCTGCTCCGCAAGTAGCGTCTTTAACGTCTCAGGCGTCGGTATTTTCATCCTACGCCATGAATGCTGTCCTGGACTCGGCTAGCTGTACAGCGGTAGCATCCGCCAATTCGGTGGCAGTCCGCAGGGCCATGTGGCTACGCGAATGGAAGGCAGACTCTGCTTCCAAGAAGTTCTTGACCGGTTTGCCTTTTTCTGGCGACCGATTGTTTGGCGAACAATTGGATGAAATTATTAAGCAATCCAAGGGAAAGGACTCGTCCTTACCCCAGCCCAAACCAAAGAGACCTCAGCAACGAAAAATTCAAGCGAGGTTTCGGTCCTTTCGGCCCTCAGCCAGGTCCCAATCCTCATCGTCCAACAGGCCACAGAAGAGCCAGAGAAACTCTTCTGCATGGCGGTCTAAGTCACGTCCTCCAAAGACCGCCGGAGGCACCGTCTCCAAGGCGGCCTCCTCATGACTTTCGGCCTCCCCAAACCGCATCCTCGGTCGGTGGCAGGCTCTCCCGCTTTTGCGACGCCTGGTGGCCACATGTCCAAGACCGATGGGTGAGGGACATTCTGTCTCGCGGTTACAGGATAGAGTTCAGCTCTCGTCCTCCGACTCGTTTTTTCAGAACATCTCCGCCCCCCGAGCGAACCGTTGCACTTTTTCAGGCGGTGGACACTCTGAAGACAGAAGGAGTTGTGTTCCCCGTTCCCCTTCAGGAACGTGGTCGCGGTTTTTACTCGAACCTGTTCATGGTACCAAAAAAGGACGGTTCATTCCGTCCCGTTTTGGACCTCAAATTGCTCAACAGACGTGAGAACCAGGCGGTTTCGCATGGAATCCCTCCGCTCTGTCATCGCTTCGATGTCCCAAGGAGACTTCCTGGCATCAATCGACATCAGGGATGCCTATCTCCACGTGCCGATCGCTCCAGAGCATCAACGCTTCCTGCGTTTCGCCATTGGGGACGAACACCTTCAGTTTGTGGCACTGCCTTTCGGCCTGGCGACAGCCCCACGGGTCTTCACCAAGGTCATGGCATCCGTGGTGGCGGTCCTACATTCTCAGGGCCACTCGGTGATCCCTTACTTAGACGATCTCCTAGTCAAGGCACCCTCCCGGGTGGCATGTCAACACAGTCTGACCGTGGCTCTGGAGATGCTCCAGAGGTTCGGGTGGATCATCAATTTCCCAAAGTCAAAATTGACTCCGACCCAATCACTGACTTACCTCGGGATGGAGTTTCATACTCTCTCAGCGATAGTCAAGCTACCGCTGGACAAACAGCGTTCGCTGCAAACAGGGGTGCAATCTCTCCTTCGGGCCCAGTCACACCCCTTGAGGCGCCTCATGCACTTCCTGGGGAAGATGGTGGCAGCAATGGAGGCAGTTCCCTTTGCGCAGTTTCATCTGCGTCCACTCCAATGGGACATTCTCAGCAAATGGGACAAGAGGTCGACGTCCTTAGACAGGAACGTCTCTCTTTCTCTGGCAGCCAAGACCTCTCTTCAGTGGTGGCTTCTTCCCACTTCCCTGTCGAAGGGAAAATCTTTCCTGCCCGCATACTGGGCTGTGGTCACGACGGACGCGAGTCTGTCAGGGTGGGGAGCGGTTTTTCTCCACCACAAGGCTCAGGGAACCTGGTCTCCGACAGAGTCCTCCCTTCAGATCAATGTTCTGGAGATAAGGGCAGTGTATCTAGCCCTAAAAGCGTTCCATCGGTGGCTGGAGGGCAGGCAGATCCGCATACAGTCGGACAACGCCACGGCGGTCGCGTACATCAACCACCAGGGCGGCACTCGCAGTCGTCAAGCCTTCCAAGAAGTTCGGCGGATTCTGCTGTGGGCGGAGGCCACAGCCTCCACCATCTCCGCGGTTCACATCCCAGGCGTAGAAAACTGGGAAGCAGACTTTCTCAGTCGCCAGGGCATGGACGCAGGGGAATGGTCTCTTCACCCGGACGTGTTTCAAGAGATCTGTTGCCGCTGGGGAACGCCGGACGTCGATCTAATGGCGTCTCGGCACAACAACAAAGTCCCGGCATTCATGGCACGGTCTCAGGATCACAGAGCTCTGGCGGCGGACGCCTTAGGTCAGGATTGGTCGCAGTTTCGACTGCCGTATGTATTCCCTCCTCTGGCAATGCTGCCCAGAGTGTTGCGCAAGATCAGGTCCGACTGCCGCCGCGCCATCCTCGTCGCTCCAGACTGGCCGAGGAGGTCGTGGTACCCGGACCTGTGGCACCTCACGGTGGGTCAACCGTGGGCGCTCCCAGACCGACCAGACTTGCTGTCTCAAGGGCCATTTTTCCATCTGAATTCTGCGGCCCTCAACCTGACTGTGTGGCCATTGAGTCCTGGCTCCTAGCGTCCTCAGGGTTATCTCAAGAGGTCATTGCCACTATGAGACAGGCCAGGAAACCAACGTCAGCCAAGATCTATCACAGGGCTTGGAGGATCTTCTTAGCCTGGTGCTCTGATAAGGGGTTTACCCCCTGGCCGTTTGCCTTACCCACGTTTCTTTCCTTCCTTCAATCCAGAATGGACAAGGGTTTGTCTCTCGGCTCTCTCAAGGGACAAGTCTCGGCGCTTTCCGTGTTTTTTTCAAAAGCGTCTAGCCAGGCTTCCGCAGGTCCGCACGTTCCTGCAGGGAGCTTGCCACATAGTTCCACCTTACAAGCGTCCACTGGAACCCTGGGATCTCAACAGGGTTCTACGGGCTCTTCAGAAACCACCTTTCGAGCCGCTGAAGGATGTCTCTCTATCACGTCTTTCGCAGAAGGTGGCATTTCTAGTGGCAGTCACATCACTCCGAAGAGTGTCAGAGCTTGCAGCGCTGTCATGCAAAGCCCCCTTCCTGGTATTTCACCAGGATAAGGTGGTTCTGCGTCCGGTCCCGGACTTTCTCCCCAAAGTGGTGTCCCCTTTTCATCTCAATCAGGATATTTCCTTACCTTCATTTTGCCCTCATCCAATTCACCAATGTGAAAAGGATTTGCATTTGTTAGATCTAGTGAGAGCACTCCGGATCTACGTGTCTCGCACGACGCCACTGCGCCGTTCTGATGCGCCCTTTGTCCTTGTCGCTGGCCAGCGTAAGGGGTCGCAGGCTTCCAAGTCAACCTTGGCTCGGTGGATCAAGGAACCGATTTTTGAAGCCTACCGTTCTTCTGGGCTTCCGATTCCTTCAGGGCTGAAAGCCCATTCTACCAGAGCCGTGGGTGCGTCCTGGGCATTGCGGCACCGGGCGACGGCTCAGCAGGTGTGTCAGGCAGCTACCTGGTCTAGTCTGCACACTTTCACGAAACACTATCAGGTGCATACCTATGCTTCGGCGGATGCCAGTCTAGGTAGGCTAGTCCTTCAGGCGGCGGTTGCCCACCTGTAAGAGGAGGGCCGTGGTTGGCTCTTTTTATCAGGGTATTCTTTTACCCACCCAGGGACTGCTTTTGGACGTCCCAATTGTCTGGGTCTCCCAATGGAGCGACAAAGAAGGGAATTTTGTTTACTTACCGTAAATTCCTTTTCTTCTAGCTCCTATTGGGAGACCCAGCACCCGCCCCTGTTCCCTTCGGGCTGTTGTTCTTTTGTGTACACATGTTGTTCATGTTGAATTGTTCTTTTGGTTCATGGTTTTCAGTTCTCCGAACATCCTTCGGATTGAATTTACCTTAGACCAATTTATAAGTATCCTCCTTCCTGCTTTTGCACCAAAACTGAGGAGCCCGTGATGCACGGGGGGTGTATAGGCAGAGGGGAGGGGTTACACTTTTTAAAGTGTAATACTTTGTGTGGCCTCCGGAGGCAGAAGCTATACACCCAATTGTCTGGGTCTCCCAATAGGAGCTAGAAGAAAAGGAATTTACGGTAAGTAAACAAAATTCCCTTCTTTGCACTCCAGAGATGGAGAAGAAAACTGAGCAGGACCTGAAGGCAGGAGAGGATCTCGCAGGCTTGGGCGCAGTGAGTAATATGGCCAAGGCCTGCCCTACACAGTTACAGGGAGCTCCTCAGCAATTCTCTGAAGGATAATCTCTGTGACTATAGGGGACAGTAGAGGATCTGGGACACCTGAACCGACACTGAATAACGTGCTGATGGCAGTGAACACCTGCAATGCTACGCTGCGCATAGAGATGGGATCATAGAGATGGCTGTATCCTGTATTAAGCGAGAGCTGCAAGGGATTAATGTGAGATTGGGGGCCCTGCAGGAGCGGGTCAGCTCTGCAGTTGACAAGTTTCCTCCGCTAACCTGGGACCTTGGTAAAGCAATCCATAATACCTCCTTGCTGCTTGCCAAAATAGAAGACCTGGAGAGCCGGTCACGTAGGAGCAATTTACGCTTGGTGGGGGTCTTCGAGAAGCTTATCGTAGCTTGGAACGTTAGAGGGATGGGTGAAACATCAACAAAGAAGCTATATTTACGTATCTCAGACAATTGCAACGAACTATATGCATTTCTGAAACACACTTGGTAAAGGAGAATATCCACTAGTGAATATAGATAATGTGTGAATATCACTCAATTTATTCCATGCATTCTAGGGTAGTTGGCATCTTCTTACACAAAATGGTTCAGTTTTTCTGTTGAATTCTCTGTTGATCTGGAGGGCAGATGGCAAATTCATTTTAGTTGCAATATATAGATCACTGCCTTATACAAGCGACATATTGAAACTCATATTTAATTTTATTAATTAATTTAATTAATTAACCTGTAGTCCCTCTTCTCTTGCTTGGAGACTTTAATAATGACATGCATCCCCATTGGGGCAAATTACATACGAGAGATATGCCTGAAGGTGCCTCGCCCACTTCTTTTGCCAAAGTCATAGATGAATTTGAGATATGCTGATCTTTGGCGTATTAGGAACCCGCAGACGCGACAGTTCTCCTGTTGCTCGAGTTCCCACCGGTCCTTGTCGATTATAGTCCTGGCTATTGGTAACCCTCAGATAATATGCCTCATGTAAGCACATTTGCCTATTTGGCTAGGGGGTTTCGGACCACTCCCCCCTACTGTTCCAACTAACATTTGAAGATGAGCCGACTGACCAGAGTCTCCTGGCATCTTAATCCTTTCTGGATTCAACTGGTAGGAGGATACCTTAATACGAGTATTGTGGAATATTTTCACGACAAAGAATCTGCATCTAATCATATAGTGTGGGATACCATGAAGGCTTATGTCCAGATGCTATACATCAGGGAAATATTCGCCAGGAAGGCTAAAACAAGAGAGAGAACCCAGAATAAAATCTTTAGTGGACGCGGAAAATAGGTTAGTACTGCACCCCACTGATTTAAACTAAACAGACCATTGAGAGTGCTCAAAACTTGTTAAATGAACATATATTGGCTCTGGCCTCTAACACAGAAGGTAAGGGTATGGAACATCTCTTAGCCACAATTACTAAGGCACAAGAGGGCCTGTCTTGCATTACTAGCCTGAGACACAGTATTGAGCTGGTGCAGAATAATGAGGGAATAGTAAAAGCTTTATGTAATCATTCTACTCCGCTATACTCCTCCTAAGGTTTTAGGAAGGAAGAAGTGACTGAATTTTTGGCTGATAATCCCCTTTTTCGATTGACGGATGGAGAGTGGGTGTCCCTGAATGGAGATTTAGAGTTGGCGGAGGCACTTTGTCAAACCCAAATGAAAAGAGTCCTGGAGTAGATAGTTTGCCAGGAGAATTTTTTTAAAAACTTATAGTCCTGTGTTGTTGCCCAAACTTTTTGCCTGTGCTTAAGGAGGCTGAAGAGCGGAGATATCTCACTACATCAATGAGGGAGGCAATAATTATAGTGATTTTAAAACCAGGGAAGAACCTAGCTATGCCAGAGTCCTATCATCCTTTCTCGCTTTGTTCAGCAGATGTTAAACTGATCGCAAAGGTACTGGCTAACAGATTATCTCTGATGATTCTTTCCATGATGCATGAAGATCTGGCAGGGTTCATTCTGAGTGAACCTACATCTATTCTCAGATGTATGTTTTGGGGCCTGCACCTTAGCTCTGGGGAATATGGAGAGAGGGTGACCCTGTCACTGGATGCGGCTAAGGCCTTTGACAGTATCGAATAGTTTCCTGTGGGCAGTTCTGGTGAGGATGAGTCTGGGGTCCTGATTTATAAATTGGGTTAAACTAATATGCTTCAACAAGGCCCAAAATATGTTTTAATGGTTGCACATCTGAATCTGGTGGGTTGGCCAGAGGGAGAAGACAGGGTTGCCCTCTTTCTCCTTTGCTATTCGTGGCGGGGGTTGAAATGCCTGTGGTTTTACAGTACAATGCCACAGATTAATGGCTTTAGGATCGGGTCCCTGGAACACAAAAGTATCTCTCTAGGGATGACTTACTGCTATTCCTGAAAGAGCTAAAGGTGTCTATAGTGCCAGCAATGAACATTATTAAAGAAATTGGCAGATGGTCTGGACTCCTAATTAACTGGTCAAAATCAGCCCTATCAGATCCAATCCCATCAGTATTCTCCACTCTACAAATACAAATACTGATCGTAGATACATTTTAAGAGTTTGGGATAGTGGTGAACACTGGGCTGCAGGATTTCCACTCCCTTAACCTAGAACTACTCTTGGCTCCGTTCAGGATTAAGGTTAATGCCTGATGCCATCTTCCGCTGTCTGTTGCTGGACGGGTGAATTTAATTAAAATGTTGTTGATGCCCAAATTGTTTTACCTTCTTCATAATGCTCCAGTCTGGATTCATATGCAGTTCTTTAAGACAATTAACACCCTGTTCAGGGAACTTATTTGTAAAAAAACAGCAGGTTAGAATTCGACTTGAAATTCAGCAGAGAAATAGAGGATTGAGGACTGGTGGTACCCAACCCAAGGTTATATTACATATCCTCACAAATGCAACATTTTATACGGTGGGGAATGGATGGGGAACGTGATTCAGCGGACAGATTATCTGATAAAAGAAAACACAAAATGGAGGTAAATCGTGAAGCTTTTTCAAGGTGGCGCATGTGCATGGAGATGGAATAACACACCCAACATTAGCAATCATCTACAAGGTATGGGATAGGGGGAAGATTTGTTGGGAGTCATTAGGATAACAGAATACCATCTTTTGTGGTATAATCAAAGTTTTAGAATTGTAAAAAGTAATGTCAGTAAATGTGGGAGGATAAGGTGTACAGGTGGTGTACCAACTATTTCCTAATATATTTAAAATCTTTGCACAGATCCAAACCGGGTTCATACTACCATATACTTCCTTCTATCAATACCTACAGCTGAGACGTGCAGTTGAGAGGCAAATACGTCAGATGGGTATTGAAATAGAATATAATCATACTCTTACCAATTTTCTCACATCTAGTGACTCTCTAGGTTTTATATTCATGTTATATAAGAATATACTGCCCAAATATTTAAATAAATTCCCAATGCAGGTTAGATGTAAATGGGAACAAGACCTGGGCCCTATGACAGATGACCAATGGACAACTATTTTGGCACAGACCACCGGCTGTCTGTGAGAGCCAGAGGCTATCTGAACTTTTTTACTTCATGGGTCATATAGGACACCTAGCCTGTTATAAAAGATCGGCTTTTGAGTTGATGATCTGTGTCCTAGATGTGAGCAGGAAAATGAAAAAAACCTAATGCCATGATGAGGATGTGTGGGAACATCGAGAATCATTGGAGGGCCACTTTAGACCTAAGAAGACAGGTGTTTGGTATACAGATGCAGCCAGACCCATGGGTCTGTGTCTTGGGTCTGCATGAAGAAGGGTCTGACTTGGGCTTGCCGGTGGTGTTGGGTTTTCACGCCTTCTATCTCAGGTCGGGTAGTTTTTGGTCTACCACTGACTAGATGCAACACCCCCACCCCTCTGACTATAAGAGAACTTAATCAAAAAAGTCTGTGGTGCCTCTGTTGGGGAGTCTCGACACAGAAACCAGCCAGATATCCCTCTGGCTGGTTTCTGTGTCGAGACTCCCAACAGAGGCTCCACGGACTTTTTTGATTTGCATATTTCCCAGGGGGCAATGTACCTAGGATTTCACTGTGTTGAGCGCCCTCGCTGGCTGCTTGCAGTGTTTTCTCTGGCTGGTCTCCCCGAGATCAGTGATTGTTTTGTCTTATAAGAGAACTTAGGGATAGAATGAATTATATGATCTGTCTGGAAAGGGGTGTGTATCTAAAAAGAAACGCTTTGAGTAACTTCTATAAGAGATGGCAAATGTGGTTGGATACTAAGGGACTTCCTTCCCCCACACTACTTTAGGACAGTGTAATAGATCAATTGCTACCCCTTGTGAGTGGGTAGGTTGCTACTAATGTTTTTGGAATGTCTCTTATTATACACCCCGTAGATGATATTGCTTGAACTGGGATAATATATTAAGATAACAATAAAGTGGGGTTGGTTGGCACAAAACTGGTATTAATATTCAATACTCTAAACGAATATTATATGTACTGATCTGACGTTTTTCCAGTAAGGTATACAGAATATTTAAACTGCAGGTGTATTGTTTACTGTTTGGTTTATTTGTGTTCATTGTGAATGTAAATTTAAACATTTTCTGTTTTTAATAAAAATGATCTTGATTTTAGTAAAAGAAAACTGGTGACGTATTCAATGCTTATTTCACCCGCTCTATATGTTTCTCTTTTAAGTGACCATCAAGAACTGCTGAAACAGATAAATGATACGAAAGACAATGATTTACGTGAAGATTTAGAGCGTGAAATGGATTGTCTCATCAAACAAATGGAAACTAAAAGTGACCAAGTTCTCAAGCTCAAACGACATCAAGCAAATGTGAGGAATTTAATTTTTTTTTCTTTTCTATTATGAAAGCTTTCCTCCCTATAATTTGTCACTTTGCCTTATGACTGTTGGAAACTTTTCCATTGCTTATGTAGGTAAAACGCATTGCTACCAATGCTGTGATTATTGCCCATTTTTTTTTTAAAATATCCTTTTTGTTTCTTTCAGGTTATACGACTTAAGAAAGCAGCTCGGTCAATGAAGAAACTCTCTTCCAACGCCAGACGAGCTGTTGCAGGACAGGCTTGCAAAGCAGATATACCAGCTACCCCAAAAACAAAAGAAATTCCAGATACTCCAAGAAAAAAGGAAGAAACTCTGTCAAAAAGCACTCCAACCCCTACCTGCAAGGCCTCCCTCCAACTGTTGAAAAATGTGCAAAAGATTCAGATGACACTAAAGAAAGATGACATTATGTGGGAGAAATAACTTCTTATGTGTATACAGCTTTCTATTTATGTGCAAGTGTGTGTTTATATAAGGATTCTTAGCTCTATTTATTCCTCGTGATTTTTGATGTCTACGTAATTTTAATATTTTAAATAATAAAGATTTGTAATTTTGTGTAAACCAGTATCAATGATCATGTATAGCCCACATCGTGTGTGTGTGTGTGTGTGTGTGTGTGTGTGTGTGTGTGTGTGTAAAATAAATTATATAATCTCAGTCATGCTCGAAAGTGTTGGACCCTGGAAATTGTCCCAGAAAACTATTGCTATATAAGTCTCTTGTTCTACACACATTTATTTCTCTTGTATGTACTTAAACAGAACACAAAAAAACAGGGAAAAAAGGGAAAATTGGACATAATTTTGCACAAAACCCCCAATAATGGGCCGAACAAAATTGTGGGTAAACAGCTTGGTTTCAAGCATGTGATGCTTATTCAAACTCGCCTGTGGCAAGTAACAGATGTGGGCAATATGAAAATCATGCCTGAAACCAAATTAAAATGGGAGAAATTGACTCAGTCTGTGCATTGAGTTGTCTGCTTGTGCCACAATAACATGGGGACATAAAGAGGAAAAAAGAACTGTCTGAGGTCTTGAGAACCATAATTGCTGAAAAATCTCAACTGTCTCATGGTTACAAGTTCATCTCAAGAGTTCCCTTGTCCATAGTGTGCAACGTAATAAAGTCATTTACAACCCATGGCACTGTAGCTGGACGTGGATGGCTGAGAGCAATTGATGAAAGGTTGTAAGACATGATAGTCCAGATGGATATGCAGCCCCAATCAGCTCTCAAAGAAATTCAAGCTGTCCTGTAGGCTCAGTGCATCAGTGTCAGCACAAAATGTCTGTCAACATTTGAATGAAATGAAACGCTATGGCAGGAGACCCAGGAGGACCCCACTACTGACACATAGATAAAAAAAAAAAAAAGCTAGATTGTAGTTTGTCAAAATGTACTTGAGTAAGCCAAAATCCTTCTGGGAAAGTGTCTTGTGGACAGATGAGACGAAGGTACAGCTTTTTGGTAAAGCATATGGTTTACCGAAAACAGAATGAGGACTACAAAGAAAAGAACACAGTTCCCACAGTCAAATATCGTGGAGGATCAAAGAGGTTTTCGGATTGTTTGGCTGCTTGTGTGCAAGGCATCATGAAATCTGAAGATTACCAAAGAATTTTGAAATTTTGAGCTCCAGTATAATGCCCAGTGTCAGAAAACTGGGTTTGTGTCCTAGAGTATGGGTCTTCCAACAGGACAATGACCCCACACAAACTTTAAGAAGCACCCAATAATGGATGGAAACAAAGCTCTGGAGAAATCTGAAGTGGCCAGGAATGAGTCCGGATGTAAATCCAATTGATCACCTGTGGTGAGAACTTAAAATCGCTGTAGGGAGAAGGCAGCCTTCAGAGAGACCTGGAGCAGTTTGCAAATAAAGACTGCTTAAAATTCCTGTTGAGAGGTGCAAGACGCTTGACGATGATTATAGGAAGCGATTGATTGCAGTTATTTATTCCAACAATTTTGTCCACCCCACTTTCGGAGTTGTGTGAAATATAAAGTATGTTCAATTTTTTTTTTTTTTCTTTCCCTATGCTTTTTTTGTGTTGTTCCAATGCACACAAAGGAAATATAACTATATAATTGCAATAAATTTCTGTGATAAATACTTAATTTTCTGGAACCATTTCAAGGGTGCCAACACTTTCGAGCAGGTGTGTGTATGTATATAATAAGATATACAAGTCCATCTCAATAAATTAGAATATCATCAAAAAGTTAATTTATTTCAGTAATTCAATACAAAAGGGAAACGCATATATTATATAGTCATTACAAACAGTGATCTATTTCAAGTGTTATTTCTGCTAATGTTGATGATTATGGCTTACAGCCAATAAAAACCCAAAAGTCATTATCTCAAAAAATTAGAATATTATGTAAGATCAACTGAAAAAATGATTTTAAACTCAAAGGTTGGCGCCTACTGAAAAGTCTGTGCAGTAAATGCACTCAATACTTGGTTGGGGCTACGTCTGCATGAATTACTGCATCAATGTGGCGTGGTATGGAGGCGATCAGCCTGTGGCACTGCTGAGGTGTTATGGGAAGCCCAGGTTGCTTTTATAGCAGCCTTCAGCTTGTCTACATTGTCGGGTCTGGTGTCTCTCATCTTCCTCTTGACAAGCGGGGTTGCTGGCCAATCAAGCAGAGTTATACTGTGGTTATTAAACCAGGTATTGGTACTTTTGTCAGAGTGGACAGTTGCCAAGTCCTGCTGGAAAATGAAATTTCCATCTCCAAAAAGTTTGTCGGCAGAGGGAAGCATGACGTGCTCTAAAATTTCCTGGTAGACGGCTGCGCTGACTTTGGTCTTGATAAAACACAGTGGACCTACATCAGCAAATAACATGGATCCCCAAACCATCACTGATTGTGGAAACGTCATACTAGACCTCAAGCAGTTTGGATTGTAGCCTCTCCACTCTTCCTCCAGACTCTGGGACCTTGATTTCTAAATGAAAGGCAAAATTTATTTTCATCTGAAAACAACACCTTGGATCACTGAGCAACAGTCCAGTTATTTTTCTCCTTGGCCCAGGTAAGACGCTTCTGGCGTCTATTGTTAATGAGTGCCTTGACACAAAGAATGCGACAGTTGTAGCCCATGTCCTGGATATATCTGTATGTGGTGGCTCATGAAGCACTGACTTCAGCAGCAGTGCACTCCTTGTGAATCTCTCCCAAATTTTTGAATGAGTTTTTCTTAACAATCCTATCAAGACTGCAGTTATTCCAGTTTCTTGTGCACCTTTTTCTACCACTCTTTTTTGCCTTCCACTAAACTTTCCATTATTATGCTTGGTTACAGCACTCTGTAAACAGTCGGCTTCTTTAGTAATGGTCTGTTGTGGCTTACCCACCTTGTGGAGTGTGTCAATGAGTGCCTTCTGGATAGCAATCTTCCCTATTATTGTGTAGCCTACTGAACCAGACTAAGGGGCCATTTTACATTATTTGGAAGCCTTTACGGGTGTTTTGTGGTAATTTATTCTAATTTTCTGAGATAATGACTTTTGGGTTTTCATTGGCTGTAAGCCATAATCATCAACATTAAGAAAAATAAATACTTGGAATAGATCACGGTTTGTATTGACTCTATATAATATATGCGTTTCCCTTTTTGTATTGAATTACTGAAATAAATTTAACTTTTTTATATTCTTATTTATTGAGATGCGTGTATGTGTGTGTCCTAATCTGAAAATTGTGACGTGCATTTGTATTCGGGACTTCTTATGGCTTGCCTTCAAAAATGGCTTTCTTGCCACTCTTCCATAAAAGCCAGATTTGTGGAGTATACTACTCAGTTGTCCTGTGGACAGACTTTTACTTGAGCTGTGGATCTGCAGCATCTCCAGAGTGACCATGGGCCTCTTGGCTGCTTCTAATTGGTGCTTGTCTTGTTTTTTCGGTCAATTCAGGTGGACGGCCATGTCTTGGTAGGTTTGCAGTTGTGCCATTTTATTTATTTCTTTTTTTTTTTTTTGTAACTTAAGCCTCCTTTTCTTTTTTTTCTCAACCTTATCCCTTATCTGTCTGGTGTGTTCCTTGGTTTTTATGATACTGTTTGATCTAAATATTCTTAAACAAACCTCTGAAGTCTTCACCGAACAGCTGTAGTTATACTGAGAATAAATCACATAGGTGGACTCAAATTAGTGATTAAGTGACATCTGGAAGCAATTGGTCACTCCAAAATTTTATTTAGGTTTATCAGACTACAGGGGGCTTAGTACAAATCAACATCATAATTTTCAGATTTATATTTTTTGTTGATATATCAAAATCCCAATAAGGCCCCATTCACGTGTGCATAAAAAAAATGTGTGGCATGTTCCATTTTTTTCCATCCGTATAGCCGGCTCCATGTATATGTGTGCCCATACGTGTGTATTGTCCGTGTGACATGTACCAGGGAATAAATGCTAATATTAGAAAAACATTAGAAAATGTCTGGCACCACCTTATCCCGCTTATATGGTTGACTGCGCTGCACTCATGACAAAAAGATATTGCGGTGCTGGTACTTGTGAAGTCTTAAATTCCAAAAGTAGAGAATCAAGGATCACTCATCATGTTTTTTTCCCGAATACCACATGTACCCATCATAGATTATGGTGTTCTTCACATGTCCATGTTTTCACACTGACCGTGTGTCCGTTTGAACCACACGGAGATATCCTTTTTCCCAGCAGTACGCTTGACAAGGGCCAATAAAAGTCTGTCTCTGTCAAAAACACGTACAGGACACAGATGGCATTTCTGTGCTGTAAGTAATTAACATTGACATTTTAATCTACTTCTTTAGCCGTACCGGATAAACACGGATGACACATTTGTAGGGGGGTCAAGACTAGGCCATCCCCCTTCAGAAGTATCCGGAAAATAGGTTTTATGTAATGTAATCAAATGTATTGTGTTTCTTGTAAATGTCCACCAGGTGGCAGTGCGGTAGTGACGACTGTCCTTGCATGTGGGTAGGCAGATAAAGGGTTAAGAGAAAGGAGGGGATAGGGTATATATAGGATAGGATATAGGAGGAAAGTAGGGGAGTCCCCAGGAGGAGATGGAGACAAGAGGTCATAATATTCTATCAACTCAACAATTGTAAGGGTCAACACTTTGATCGCGGACACGCAGGGTTCTGCTTTGAAGAGCACTGTGGAATTGCGTACCCAGAAGTGGGGTTTAGACTGGTCAGGGTGGCGTCCGTTCTTTTCTGTATAAGAAAACCCAAAGAAATCCCCTGCAAGACTTAAGGTCAGTGGGCCCTGAACAGATAAGGGTACGTCCTGGCCAAAAGCATGAACGGAAGAATGCTGTCCCACGTAGCCTTTCCAAAAGCGCAAGCTAATCCCTGTGGGTGGGACAGATAGGCTTAAAGACTATTTGAATCAGTTCGTGCAGCATGACGTCAGACTGGAGAATGAGGGGCCTAGTGGTGTCCGATGGAACCTACGTACCGCGAAAGCGGTCGGATGATAAATGTTGAAGAGGATTCTGAAGGGAACCCTGTCGAGACCAGAAGCGATACCCGTGTTTTGCGAATTGAAAGCATTCCTGTATTGAACTTCAGTAAAGATCAGTGGTTTAAAGAAAACATAATGTTGTCCGATTTATTGACTCAGAGAATGCATGGACTGTGGCGAAAGCATCCTTGCAGTGTAGCGATGACTGGGAGGCAAGGGGTTACCGAGTGGCTGCGCTGCAGCCTAGCAACCTCTGCACACACGACTACCACTGCCTCCTCTAGCCATTCTACAACTTAGCGTAGTCGGCAGGATGTACTTTCATGCGTTGGCCCTGCCCACAAGACAGATCAAAAAAGAAGTACCTCTGTCAGAGTGCAGCTGAGAGAAGTCAAGATGGCGGAGGTTGCCAGGGAAGAGCGACAAGCCCAGCGTGGGTGGAGACCAGGCACAAAGGCGCAAAGTTGTGGCCCACCCTCGGTAGGTACAGTGGCTGTTGGTCAATCCCGGAGGGTGAGGCTTGAAAAAGCACCCCGCCTGCAGCTATACTGTGAAGTGTGGTGGGCTCGATGAAGAAAAAGGCCAGTGCGGCAAGAGAAAAAAACGCACCCCCACAGGAGTGGCCGGGTGCAGGGACTTTCCCGCTGTACTCCGGGAACAGTGTGGAAAGAAAGTTGGAGAGTCACATGGAGCCTGGACCTGGACCGCTGTGGGTGTCTCGGCTGCTGGACCAGTGGACCAGAGGTAGCGGCCAACGGGCGTGGAATGCAAACTTGAAGCCACAGATGGACCGGCACCCGGGCGGACTGCAGGACTGGCTGGAGGAGTCGGTGAGTCCCACGGGTGAACTAAACCCTGTCGAGGGGAAACTTGCGGCCCCAGTTACTGTGGCTGCGCTGGAGGAAAAGCGCAAACAGCAAATAGAACAAGCTATATGGGCCCAGGAGGAGACTGCCCGAGCCCGGCGGGAGTTGAAGGAGAGGTTGGAGCGGGCAGTGCGGGTGCAAGAGGAGGCCTAAAGAGGAGGCAGAGTGGGCCCAGGAAAGGACTGCGTGAGCCACAGAAGAGGCTGCACATGCCAAGAAAGAGGCGGTGGAGGCCCGGGAACGGGTTGAGTGGGCCCAGGAAGAAGTAGCGGATGGGGAGGAGGACCACCCTGTGGTGTTTGTCAGCCCTCTAAGCAAAGAAGAGTTTGAGAGCAGTCCCGAGGTGATAAACGAGAAGAAGGCACCGGAGCGCCAGGTACAGGCGCAGTTGGAATGGCCTGGAGGAGGTACGTAGGCCAGCCGTTTTACCTATGGTTATTTTATCCACATGAACTACGACTGTGGCTACGCTTTCATGAAGGTGGAGGGCAGCGAAGACCAGATATACCTCAACGCGAGTTCCGTGGATGATGGTCCACCGGTATGGTATACCTCCCGTATGTGCTTCATTAAGGAGAAGGGGCCAAGGGGGTGGTATTTGGTGGCCGCCTATGTGGTCAGAAATGCCTTGGCCCAGGAGGAAGAGGTGGCAGGCAAGGCGGCACGGCAACTGTCCCGTACCCCCAGTGAGGACTCCGGCAGCGAAGACTCCGTTCCAGCGGCCGTATGGAGTTTGGAGATGTCGGCCGCCGCAGCAGTACTCAGTGTGACGCATGGGGATTGTACCTGTGTCAACATACATCTGGGAAGCCAGGACTGAGTGTGTTGACGGGCTATCAACAACCTTAAAACCAACAGCCATTTGGTCATCAAGGAGGCAGATAAAGGGGGCAACGTGGTGATTTGGCCTATAAACATGTACTTGGAGGAGGCCTACAGGCAACTTAACAACTCAGCATATTATAGCAGGTTGCCGTCGGATCCCACTGCCCCCTTTATGGCAAGACTCCATCGCCTGTTGGACAGGGCGCATCAAGTTGGCATCATCTCTACGGATGAGAAAAAATTTATGTGGGTTGATCACCCTATCATTCCGACTTTCTATATGCTGCCCAAAATTCATAAATCTATCGTTTTGCCACCGGGAAGACCTATTGTTGCTAGCATAGGTAGTCTGTGTGAGAAGGCCAGCATCTATGTAGATTTTTTCTTACAGCCCATGACCACCCGATTGCCCTCTTTTGTGCAGGACACCTCCAGCTTTATAGACATCTGTAGGAAGGTCACACTCCCATCGCGGGCACTGTTGGTAACCTGCGATGTGGAGTCCCTATATTCCAACATAGGGCATGAGGATGGCATGCATGCGGTCTCCTATTTTTTGGACAATCAGGCACGTTCGGACCGCATGCATGATTCCTTCCTCATAGACCTACTTGATTTCCTGCTCAAGCACAATTATTTCCTATTTGATAGGAATTTTTACAGACAAGTTTCGGGCGTCGCAATGGGAGTTCGTTGTGCGCCGGCCTTCGCCAACCTATTTTTAGGTTGGTGGGAGGCCACACAGGTTTTTCCATTGGATATTTTTTGCAGCAAGGTCAGTCATTGGTATAGATATATCGATGACATATTCTTCATATGGTCAGGGACAAAGGAAGAATGTGATGAGTTCATTACATCTCTGAATGTGAACTCTTACAACATCTTTTTGACCCATCATGTTTCGCCCTCTACAGTGCCCTTTCTGGATTTACTGGTTTCAACTAAGGGAGACCATCTCACGACGACCTTATATAGAAAACAAACGGCTACCAACAGCCTTCTGGAATTCCACAGCTTCCATCCACATCATGTGAAAAATGGGGTACCAACGGGTCAGTACCTTCGTGTGAGACGTAATTGTTCAGAAGACCAGGACTTTTATCAACAGGCGGCATTACTCACCAACAGGTTCCGTGCCCGTGGATATTCCAGGAGAGTGCTGTCCAAGGCATACCAACGGGCTTCATCTGAGACACAAGCTTCACTGATCAAGACCACTTCGAAGCGTATTGATGGAAAGGTGAGGTTTATTACCACCTTTAATGATCAGTGGGGAAAAATTAGGAGTATACTGCAAAACCGTTGGTCGGTGCTAACTCTAGATACACAGACATCAGACATGGTACATCAGTACCCCCAGATCACAGCCCGACGGGCCCCGAACTTGAGGGATCTCATCACAAGAAGTCATTTGGTGAGACCCTCGACCAGGCTCAATCGTGGTGTTGTTTTAAGAGGGTCTTTTCCATGTGGCGAATGCAATATCTGCAGCCACATGCTGCCTACGTCCAATGTCTTTAACAACCCACATGATAACAAGAGCTATGCCCTCACTGGATATATAAATTGCAAAACGCGGAATGTAATTTACTGCTTGATATGCCCGTGTGATCTGGTATATGTGGGACAGACCACGCAGGAACTCCGTAAGAGGATTCAAAAGCATTTCTCAACGATCAACCTTGCACCATCAGACATAAGGAAGGGTAAATCCATCACCCCAGTTGCCTCTCACTTTATGACACATCATCGGAGCAGCACATCGAGCACACGTGTTTTTGGGTTGCAGAAATACTTTGGTAATGGCAGGGGTGGCACGTGTCTCAAATGGTTGTTACAACAGGAATCCAAATGGATTTTCAATTTGCACTCTGTTTCTCCAGCAGGCCTGAATGAGGAGTTGCTGTTTACAGGATTCCTGGGTTAATACATTATACGTAGGTATAGTTTCCATTTTATTTTGGGATAAGAGTACAATATCAACAATAATTGAAATAATAATTTACAATTTTTGTATTAACATATACAAGGGGTTCTGTACTTTTTAGGGTCTAGATCACTTTTTGCCATCCCTTTGGTGGGAGGATCTCATGGTATGTGTACCATGTGTTTATATACGTCTATACAGGTATATATGTATACATAACAGTGACTTTCCTTATATGCCTATTATAGAGTTCCTCTTTGGGTACCTCGGATGGCCCGGTTCCATGAAAGTGTCACCTACAGTGCCGGAGTCTCGATTTTTCTTTAGAACCTTACTTGGTAGCATGGATTTCCTGGAGGCTTCTGTGACATCCGCTATCACTGGATCTGTTGGCCTTAGGATCTCCTGGGTGGCTGTTGCTGTTGGTCCATTTCTTCATTCATCTGGCATTCAGTTTCTACTCTGTATATGTCTCTCTTGGTCTATGGCTCGGAACAGACGATTATGGTTCTAGCTTCATGGAGTGTCCCCCTCAATGCCGGAATCTTGATGTTCCTTTGGAGATTTTTCCTCTGCAATATTGACCCATTTGGAGACTCCTGCAACGTTTGTCACATTTTTCAGGATCCTGGGACCTGCTTGTGACATAATTCCTATCTGGGTTTGATTCTCGATTGCCTCCCTTCTTGGACTTTCTGGATTGTTTCTGTACCATTGTAAGAAAGGATTCCATAGACTTTTATCAAAGGACATTGGTTATGCCTATTTCCCCTTTCACCTTCATGTTTTCTAAAATGCTGTACAAATGTAGGATGTTCCCTTCAGGGGCCCCTGTGCAATGTAGATTCTCGTGGGTATTTTTTGCAATTATGCATGCAGTGTGTCCTGCTGGACGTGGACTGCATGCATAACTGTAAATATTTAGTTTATAGGTTCTCCTTACTGGGAATGGTTATTTATGTCTCTAGGATAAAATGCACTAAGTTTTGATGGGTCTGGTTGGCCTTCGGTGAGACACTGGTCATAATTGGCCATGTTTCACAGCATGTTAAAATAGACAATGACAGTGTGGGAACATTGATTGAATTGGGCCTTACAGGTTTATCCTGTCTAAATTATTCTCATTAGCAAAGGGTTTTTCTTGTTCCCCCTTGTCCCACCTCCCTTTCCCCCCCCCCCCCCCTTCTCTCCTTAAGTCTAATATGGTTGGTCTGATTGTATTAGCAGCGTCCCTTTTGGGTAACGTTGTTTACTACATATATATGCAGTGTGGGTATCAGCCATGCTACCCAATGGCACTACAGCGTGCCTCCTTTACATATTCAGGTTCCACGCATGCGCCTGCAGGCACAGCGTTTCGTTACTTATGAACTTCCTGACTTGCCGTCCATGCTCATTGCGCATGCGCCTGTACTTAGAATGACACACATGGTCCAGACCGCGCCAGCGTCATGATACAGGTGACTGTTTCTACCTTTAAATACCCTCTAGCTTTAGTGCACTTTCACTCCTTCTTTCCCTGACGAAGCCGCAGCGGCGGCAATACGTGTGGGAATTCCTGTGCACCCACGTTCTCATTGCTATGGTCTGTGACTGTCTGTCTACCAGCCTCCTTACAGGTTCTAGCATAATTTTTCTGGGGGGTAACCACCCCGGTGGATTATTGGCCACCTTCTGGGTGTGGGACTGAGCTGTTTAACACCAAATTATTGTATGGGTCTAATTAGGCTGTATTTGGCTCAGGTTCCATTCCATTTTTTGTCACATGTCTCTGTAGGAATTCTTGGGGCAGTATTATACATATTGTTATGCACCTCGAATGTGAATCCTCTGTATGCTCTGGCACAGTTTCTCTTGTGGTTGCAGAAACCTGTTACTGGACATAACATCCGTCCTAGATTGTTTATATATGTGACCCTTATTGTTTGCTAGAATTCATACACGGAGTTGCTTAACAGGGGGACGCGGGCCTCTCTTATCTTGGCAGTATACATTTAAAACTGCATGCTTATAAGCTGATTCCATTATAATTTCCGTGGGTGCCAGGTTTGATGGTTTTTTCACGTTTTAATTGTTTTTATTGTGTACAAGTGTACTAAATAAAGGTGTTGTATATTATAATTGGGTTGTGCGGATATGTGCAATGTCTTTTTCTCCCTGCGCTTGTTGATGGGCGAGAGACATCACCTGTTTCCTTGTTGATCATTTCCCCCTGTTAACTGTCATCGCATTGTTGCTCCCAAGGGCTGCCAGGCTAAAAGTAGGAGGACTTTGAGCCGGACAGCAACATCTTCCCCTTCAACAATTATGGAAAATTGGGGGGGGATTGAACTCCCGCTGAGAACTTGTGTACGTATGGTTGAGGTTTTATTTTTTTTAATTTTTATGCAGTTTTGTGCAGGGCATGATGCCTGGAGATGCGGGGTTCGGCCATGTAGGCCAGGGTGTTTTATTAAATTCATGTGTATATTGTTCTGCACATGTGTAAATAATTGTAGTCCGAGTGTGGTGTATATAGAATTAACTTTTGTTTGCAGGACTCAGCAGCAGAAGGTGGAGACCCGGTCCCATGGAGCGGCTGTGTAAGACTGCTCGGTAAGAGGTGGGGAGCGTAAGCTGGGCTGGGTGGCTGGTCAAGCAAATGTGTGACGGCAACTGTGTATGTTTGGCCGGGAATGGCCTAGCTCAAAGGGAGGGGGAAATTTAGGGGAGTCAAGTCTTTGCCACTCCCCTTCAAAAGTAGCCGGCACACAGAAGGTTTTATGTAATGTAATCAAATGTATTGTGTTTCTTGTAAATAGCCACCAGGTGACAGTGCGGTAGTGACGGCTGTCCTGGCACCTAGATAGGCAGATAAAGGGTTAAGAGAAAGGAGGAGGATGAGGTGTATATAGGAGGAGGGTAGGAGAATCCCCAGGAGGAGATAGAGACAAGAGGCCATAATATTCTAAAACATTCAATGATCCTAAGGGTCAACCTTTGATCCCGGACATGCGGGGTTATGCTCTGAAGGGGACTGTGGAACTGCGTCCCCAGAAGCAAGGTTTAGTTCAGTCGGTCGGGGTGGCGTCCATTCTTTCCTGGATAAGAAAACCCAAAGATCCCACTGTGAGACCGAAGGTCAGTGGGCCCTGAAAAGTGAAGGGTAGGTAATGGCCAAAAGCATGAACGGAGGAGTGCTGTCGCACGTAGCCCTTCCGAAGCGCAAGCTAATCCCTGTGAGTGGGACGGATAGGCTTAAGGACTATTTGAATCAGTTTGTGCAGCGTGACATCAGACGGGAGAATGAGGGGCCTAGAGGTGTCCAATGGAACCCAGGTGTCGGGAAAGCGGTTGGCTGATAAATTAGATAAATTAAATGTTGAAAAGGAGTCTGGAGGGAACCCTTTCGGGACCAGAAGCAGTGCCCATGTTAGGTGAATGGAAAGCATTCCTGTATTGAACTTCAGTAAAGATCAGTGGTTTGAAGGAAACCGAATGTTGTCCACATTATTGACTCAGAGAACGTATGGACTGTGGCGAAAGCTTCCTTGCAGTGGAGCGGCAACTGGGAGGCAAGGAGTTACCGAGCGGCTGCTCTACAGCCTGGCAACCCCTGTACACACGACTACCACTGACTCCCCTAGCCGTTCTACACATTCATGGCACACTGACACTAGTAATATTTTTCAGACTTGTTTTTTATGCACTGAAATAAATCAAAAGAGGGCCACTTAATGATTAAAATGGCAACAACTCTACCAATGAATGAAACCAAGAAAAAAGAGTCTTTCATTTTGCCAAATAGCAACAGTACCCACACAAGCCATATCATGAAAATATAAATATTTTATTATAAATGCTGTAGGGGAATCGATTGTAGGCATACATAAATAAATACAGGACCAAGGGAATAGTGCTGGAGGGGAAAACCCCACGTGTCCCAGGCATTCATTCAGGAGAACCAGTCTCTACTGAGGAACGACAGACATACCATAAGTAACACCAGGCAGACAAAGCTCAAAGAATAGTGAAGCGGCCAAAGAGGCCAAAACAGTTAATGCCCAAAGGCAAAGCAACCTACCAGGAGAGTATGACGCCGAAGTCCGGGATAACACGTGGGGACCAACGTCCCAACACGTGTTTCGCTCCGTGTGCTTCGTCGGGGGACGACTAAAAATAGTGCTGGAGTAATTCTTATATAGGGTCCAACCCTAATCAACAAAACGCCCCCCTCATTAAATTAATCATAGGAACCAGGGTTCAGCGGAACGCGCCGCACTGGATCCTCAGCAGCGGAAGCCGGAGGGAAGAAAACTTCCTGTGACGTCACAGCACTTCCGGAATTCCGCTGCTAAGGACGCCGGCCGCGGCCGCGTCAGAAGGTAGGGACGTCCCTCTAACACGTCATCGGATATGTCCGCCTTAGTGAAAAGGCGCCGGACCATCCATTAGTAAACAGGGCAGAAATGCCCATAGTTGTAAAAAGGAGCGGGCAGTCAGTTATAAAAACCTTCTACACAAGGTTTGCAATATACCCTAGTAGGAATAATCAAATAAGAAAGGGACATAGAAAAGAACAGCAGAGGATGCTTTAAAGAGACAAGGAGAGAAATGATGTCGGCCATTCATACATAAATCACATCCACATATGCAGCGATAATGTGTATAATAATACGCATACATGCATAGACAATAAAGATACATAAGCAGAGATAAGATGTCCCATATAAAACAACCAAATGTGTACATAAATAGAAATATATTCGTTGCATAATTGTGATAAAGCATGTACATATTTAATTGTAGTAAAACATATATATCTTTAGATTAATCCGACATCAAAGATGCTCCTTGTCTCAATAGGGTTGATGAAAAATTGACATCTTCCGCAGTAGGTGTCCCAACTATAGGGGCTTAGGACATAGAAGGGGTGGGACCCAGGCTAAAGAAGACAAAAAACACACACTGTTAAAATTTGAGAAAAACAGAGCCGCACAAAAGGACCAATCGTCCTATTAATACCAAGTCTAAAACTCATAAGTACAACTGCCAAGGGGTAACAGTTACCACTAAAGGACAAAATGTTAAAGTCCAAGACTCCGGGCAACAAAAAAGCCGGATGTTATAATGGTAATTATTATCCAAGACAAGGATCATAAAAAGGGGACAAAGGTGAGGCGTTCATTGAGTCCTCTTGGGGACATGGTACCGAGTGTAAAAATCCATCGGCACTCCACCTGTGCAAGACGTTTTTTCAGATCTCCACCACGGATACCAAGATGAACCCGGTCAATCCCACGAACCTTCAGGGAGGTTGGATCACAATTGTGAAACTCCCTGAAATGACGGGGGATTGTCTTGAGGGTCTCCGGGTTAGTAACCTCTTTGGCGGCCACAATATGACGTACATGTTCTCTCGTACGGATGCGAAGTTCCCGAGAGGTTAATCCGATGTATATTTTGTCACAACCACATGTGGCGTAATATATTACGCCAGATGTGTTGCAAGAAATATAGACTCGGATCGAGTACTCTCTCAGGCCGTCAGCAGAGCAGAATGTAGTGGCCCTAACGATGTTCTTACATCCCCGGCAACTGCCACACGGGTAGCAGCCAACCCGTTGTGGGCCACATCCGAAAAGAGGGGGAGTCCTTGCCACATAGTGGCTATGAACCAATATATCCTTAAGACTCCTCCCTCTTCTCGCTGTCATCATAGGGCGGTCAGGCAAATATCCTTCAAGGGAAGGCTCCGTTTGGAGGATTGCCCAATGCTTATTAAGGACCCCCCTTATCTGCTCCCACTGTCGACAGTAGGTGGAAATGAACCTAGCCACACAACCCATTGGTTTCACCGTTGGAGTTCGTCCAGACAGTAATTGATCACGATTAGAGGACTTGGCCCGCTGGTATCCACGTTTGATGGATCTATTGCTATATCCCCTGCTTATGAATCTCTCCCTCATATCACCAGATTCAGTTTCAAAGGCTTTACCTGAGGAGCATAATCTACGCAGCCGCAGGAATTGGCCAGTAGGGATGGCATCCACCGTTGACCTAGGGTGTCCCGAAGTGGCATGGAGGAGGGAATTAACCGCGGTGGACTTACGGAAGATGGTGGTAGACACTGCTCCGCCCAGCTCTATAGATATCTTGATGTCTAAAAAGTCAATGGATCTCTGTCCGATCTGATGGGTCAAAAAGATGTTCCGGTCGTTGGAGTTGAGTCGACACACAAAATCCTCCAGTTCAGGGCCGGTTCCTCCCCAGACGACAAGAATGTCGTCTATATAGCGGAGCCAGCACTGCGCATGGGAGCTCGCCGGCACGCCGCCCCCGAAAACCTCCCTCTCCCAATATCCGAGAAAGAGGTTTGCGTAGGACGGCGCGCAAGCCGCCCCCATCGCAGTGCCACGCCGCTGGAGGAAGAACCGGTCCCGAAAAACGAAGAAATTGTGTGTCAACACAAACTCCAACAACTCCATAATCAGACCGGACAGAGATTGATCCAAATTGCTAGAATCTAGAAAGAACTGGGCGGCCATAAGTCCATCGCGGTGATTGATACTAGAGTAGAGGGCCTCAACATCCATGGTCACCAATGATACCCCCTCCTCCAAGGTGAGACCCTCTAACCTCCTAAGGACGTCTGAAGTGTCCCTGACATGGGAGGGCAATGTCTCCACGAGTGGGTGCAAATAATGTTCGATGAATTTGCAAGTAACATCACAAAGCCCCCCCATGCCAGAGACAATGGGACGTCCAGGAGGTATCTTCGGGTTTTTATGGATCTTGGGGAGGAGGTAAAACGTTGGAACCACTGGAGTTTTGACAAGGAGGCCCTCGTAAATTTTCTTCGGAATAATTCCCTCCTCAAAAGCCCGTAATAGGATCACCTCTAGGTCATTGGTGTAGCCACGTATGGTATTATGCTGGAGAGACTCATAAGCATCTCGATCTCTTAGTTGCCGCCATGCCTCCCTCTCATATAGTTCCACCGGCCATATTACCACGTTCCCGCCTTTGTCGGCGGGTTTGACAATCACATCCTCAAGAGACTGAAGTTCTCTGAGTGCAGATTGTTGTTGTCTTGTCAAGTTATTATTACCGCCCTTAAAAGAAATGCGTCGTATGTCTCTTGTAACTAATTCCCCAAAGATTTGAATCGGGGGACATAATGACAGAGGCGGGAACGTGGTAGATCTTAATGTGGTGTGTTGTGGAAAATTACCTGGTGGGTGGTAGGTGGACTCTGCCTCCAGTTCCTCCAGGTTAGCAATAGCCTCCTCTTCAAGAGTGGACAATGAAGATTCGTCTGAGGTTTTTCTATGGTGTAGTTTATGTAGCACCAATTTCCGTAGAAAAAGGTGAAGATCTTTAATCACTACAAAAAGATTGAAATTAGCTTCTGGCACAAATGAAAGTCCTAATTTCAGGACTTCAATCTGAGAGGGAGTAAGGACATGTTTAGAAAGGTTAATTACCTCTAAGTGCTGGTCCGTCCCTTTCTTCTGAGCTGGAGGAAGAGTCCCGCGTCCACCACCCAAACCAGGACCTTGTCTGTTACGGACATTGGCGGCTCTAGTGTTGGGTCTCATGTTCCGTGTTTTGTCAGATATAGACTCCTCATCTAGTGAGGAGAGTGATGATGCTGATACTGACGTCATAGAGAGATGGTGTTTCTTTCTAGGTTGTGATACCCCTCTCCACCGAAATACTTGGCCGTTTTTATAATCCATAACATCACGTTGGTACTTTTTTGTTTTGGTGTTCAGGATTTCTTTCTCCCATTTGGAGAACTCTTTGTCCAGAGATTCATGGTACTTGGATAACTCCTCAGGGGTCAGCTCCGAGGAAAGGAGGGCCTGGGTCTCCCCTATCTCCGTCTCTAACTCACAGATAGATTTCTCATTTAATTCTATGAGTAGCCGCATGAAGACTTTTGAACAGTCTGCCGCGGCCTCCTCCCATTGAGTTTTAATATTTTCATCAGAGACAATAAAGGAGGGAAAGACCCTGACCCTCAATCCCCTCGGAACCAGCCCTCTGTCCAAATACCTCTTCATAAAGGCCACGTTCCACCAAAGGCGTGTTTTTCTATTGAGCATAGACTTAAGATTGTTCATATGTTCCAGGGCGGTTCTGGAACTCAAAGATGGTAAATCATCCCCGCCAGCTTCAAGCACCCGGTCCAATTGTGTCTCCCACGTTTTTTCGCGGGCTTTCAGATCCATAGGACCCTGAGAAAAGTCTGTGAAACCACAGTAACACTGAAATAAATCAAAAGAGGGCCACTTAATGATTAAAATGGCAACAACTCTACCAATGAATGAAACCAAGAAAAAAGAGTCTTTCATTTTGCCAAATAGCAACAGTACCCACACAAGCCATATCATGAAAATATAAATATTTTATTATAAATGCTGTAGGGGAATCGATTGTAGGCATACATAAATAAATACAGGACCAAGGGAATAGTGCTGGAGGGGAAAACCCCACGTGTCCCAGGCATTCATTCAGGAGAACCAGTCTCTACTGAGGAACGACAGACATACCATAAGTAACACCAGGCAGACAAAGCTCAAAGAATAGTGAAGCGGCCAAAGAGGCCAAAACAGTTAATGCCCAAAGGCAAAGCCACCTACCAGGAGAGTATGACGCCGAAGTCCGGGATAACACGTGGGGACCAACGTCCCAACACGTGTTTCGCTCCGTGTGCTTCGTCGGGGGACGACTAAAAATAGTGCTGGAGTAATTCTTATATAGGGTCCAACCCTAATCAACAAAACGCCCCCTCATTAAATTAATCATAGGAACCAGGGTTCAGCGGAACGCGCCGCACTGGATCCTCAGCAGCGGAAGCCGGAGGGAAGAAAACTTCCTGTGACGTCACAGCACTTCCGGAATTCCGCTGCTAAGGACGCCGGCCGCGGCCGCGTCAGAAGGTAGGGACGTCCCTCTAACACGTCATCGGATATGTCCGCCTTAGTGAAAAGGCGCCGGACCATCCATTAGTAAACAGGGCAGAAATGCCCATAGTTGTAAAAAGGAGCGGGCAGTCAGTTATAAAAACCTTCTACACAAGGTTTGCAATATACCCTAGTAGGAATAATCAAATAAGAAAGGGACATAGAAAAGAACAGCAGAGGATGCTTTAAAGAGACAAGGAGAGAAATGATGTCGGCCATTCATACATAAATCACATCCACATATGCAGCGATAATGTGTATAATAATACGCATACATGCATAGACAATAAAGATACATAAGCAGAGATAAGATGTCCCATATAAAACAACCAAATGTGTACATAAATAGAAATATATTCGTTGCATAATTGTGATAAAGCATGTACATATTTAATTGTAGTAAAACATATATATCTTTAGATTAATCCGACATCAAAGATGCTCCTTGTCTCAATAGGGTTGATGAAAAATTGACATCTTCCGCAGTAGGTGTCCCAACTATAGGGGCTTAGGACATAGAAGGGGTGGGACCCAGGCTAAAGAAGACAAAAAACACACACTGTTAAAATTTGAGAAAAACAGAGCCGCACAAAAGGACCAATCGTCCTATTAATACCAAGTCTAAAACTCATAAGGTATTAATAGGACGATTGGTCCTTTTGTGCGGCTCTGTTTTTCTCAAATTTTAACAGTGTGTGTTTTTTGTCTTCTTTAGCCTGGGTCCCACCCCTTCTATGTCCTAAGCCCCTATAGTTGGGACACCTACTGCGGAAGATGTCAATTTTTCATCAACCCTATTGAGACAAGGAGCATCTTTGATGTCGGATTAATCTAAAGATATATATGTTTTACTACAATTAAATATGTACATGCTTTATCACAATTATGCAACGAATATATTTCTATTTATGTACACATTTGGTTGTTTTATATGGGACATCTTATCTCTGCTTATGTATCTTTATTGTCTATGCATGTATGCGTATTATTATACACATTATCGCTGCATATGTGGATGTGATTTATGTATGAATGGCCGACATCATTTCTCTCCTTGTCTCTTTAAAGCATCCTCTGCTGTTCTTTTCTATGTCCCTTTCTTATTTGATTATTCCTACTAGGGTATATTGCAAACCTTGTGTAGAAGGTTTTTATAACTGACTGCCCGCTCCTTTTTACAACTATGGGCATTTCTGCCCTGTTTACTAATGGATGGTCCGGCGCCTTTTCACTAAGGCGGACATATCCGATGACGTGTTAGAGGGACGTCCCTACCTTCTGACGCGGCCGCGGCCGGCGTCCTTAGCAGCGGAATTCCGGAAGTGCTGTGACGTCACAGGAAGTTTTCTTCCCTCCGGCTTCCGCTGCTGAGGATCCAGTGCGGCGCGTTCCGCTGAACCCTGGTTCCTATGATTAATTTAATGAGGGGGGCGTTTTGTTGATTAGGGTTGGACCCTATATAAGAATTACTCCAGCACTATTTTTAGTCGTCCCCCGACGAAGCACACGGAGCGAAACACGTGTTGGGACGTTGGTCCCCACGTGTTATCCCGGACTTCGGCGTCATACTCTCCTGGTAGGTGGCTTTGCCTTTGGGCATTAACTGTTTTGGCCTCTTTGGCCGCTTCACTATTCTTTGAGCTTTGTCTGCCTGGTGTTACTTATGGTATGTCTGTCGTTCCTCAGTAGAGACTGGTTCTCCTGAATGAATGCCTGGGACACGTGGGGTTTTCCCCTCCAGCACTATTCCCTTGGTCCTGTATTTATTTATGTATGCCTACAATCGATTCCCCTACAGCATTTATAATAAAATATTTATATTTTCATGATATGGCTTGTGTGGGTACTGTTGCTATTTGGCAAAATGAAAGACTCTTTTTTCTTGGTTTCATTGTTTTTTATGCACGTGTAAATGAGACCTAATCTAGCATCAGGCACAGCGAATAAAAATGGAAAAGCGTCCTCATCTCACAACTACCAGAAAACACAGCACAATTCTATATGAAAAGAGGTTTTTGCTTCACTTCAGGTTCAGGAGTGACCCAGCTCACTTCTTAGCTGGGTCACTCCTGAACCTGGCTACATTGCCATTCTATAGCCAAGCCTTTCTACCCAGGTTGCTCACATGTAGGGCCAACTGTGGCCACTTGAACCCAGCTTGACTGCTAGTAGATCGTTAGAGTGGGTACGGAAATTATTCAGACCCCTTTCAATTTTCCACTCTTTGTTTCATTGCAGCCATTTGGTAAATTCAAAAAAGTTTTGTTTTGTTTTTTTAAAAAAATTCTCATTAATGTACACTGCACCCCATCTTGACAGAAAAAAACAGAAATGTAGAACTTTTTGCAAATTTATTAAACAGGAAAAACTGAAATATCACATGGTCATAAGTATTCAGACCCTTTGCTCAGACACTCATATTTAAGTCCCATGCTGTCCATTTCAGTGTGATCCTCCTTGAGATGCTTCTACTCATTCATTGCAGTCCAGCTGTGTTTAACCCCTTCACGACCTTTGACGGATGTATCCGTCATGGTGCCCTGGTACTTAAAGACCCATGACGGATACATCCGTCATGGCGAAATTGCAGCCCCGGAGCCCCGGTGACCGCGATCGGTTTTCAAAAACTGTAGATTCTGGAAGGAGAGGACCTGCACCTGATCTCAGGATGGGTGGTGTCTCCTAACCGGACCTACAGAGGCTGTGATTGGCTGACGAACGCCGCTCAGCCAATCACAGCCAGTGTAATGTTTCAGACATTGAAAGGGGTTGAAACATTGAAATCCAGCTATGATCAGTGCAGCTGTAGCACTGGTCATTGGCTGGAGCTGGGTGACCTTTGCTGCACCCACCCCCAGGTCTGATTGGAGAGATCGGCCTTGTGACCGATCTCTCCAAGCACCGTGCATCTGGGACCGGTGAGCTGTAGTAGATCGCTCTCCTCAGCTTCTCCCTCCGTGGAAGCTGAGAAGAGCGATCCCTGCGGGTGCCCATCTGTGAGTCACAGCCCCCGATCCACCACTGCCCTCCATCTGCTTCGCCCCTGCACCGCCACTGCATGTGACGCCGCTGCTCTCCTCCCGCTGCACCCTTGCAACTGACGCCGCAGCACCCCCCCCCGCATCTGACGCCGCTGCTCTCTTGCTGCTACCTCCTTGTATCCGCCGCTGCGCCGTCCCTGCATCTGCCGCTCCACTCCCCCATCTGCCACAGCACTCTCCTCATCAGCCACAGGCCTCCCCTATCAGCCACAGCACTCTACATCAGCCACAGCACTCTCCCCATCAGCCACCGCACTCTCCCCATCAGCCACGGCACTCTCCCCATCAGCCACTGCACTCTCCCCCTCAGCCACCGCACTCTCCCCCTCAGCCACTGCACTCTCTCCATCAGCCACAGCACTCTCCCCATATGCGCATAACGGTAGAGGCAGAGGTAAAAGCGCGGACACGAGATTATGGGCAGGTACTTGGATGACGCTGGTGATGACATTCACAGCGCCGCCCATAATCTCGCGCCTGCGCAATAACATCACTGGTGCTCGCGATTTGAAAACAGCGCTCAGTCCGCGATAGTGCCACTGCGCATGCGTGAGACTTCAGGAGCACTGTGGAAGATGTGGGCGGTGGCCTCATCTATGTAAATGAACACTGGGGGACGGCGAACAGCGGCAGGAGGGGGAATAATGGACGAAATACAGCCCGCCCCCGTGGCCAGCAAGCCTCATTACCATAGCAAAAGGTAATATTTTATAAAGTTATTTAGATCTAAAAGGGGGGCCAGTAGCAAGATGAACCTTTCTAAAATGCAGCCCATGAGCTGCAGAAGGGGATTCTATTAGTTTAATAGCGAAAATTCTGGTGACAGGTTCCCTTTAAAGGGGTTGTCCGACATAACAAAAATTTTTGAGTTTAAGCTAATCTGTGCTGTATTGTCATATAAAACACCCCTACATTGTTATTTTTTGTTTTCTAACTTTTGTTCCTCTTGAATTCACCCTTTATTCTCTGCAGCTCCTTGTTTACATTCAGCTCCAGCAAACTGATCACTTCCTGTGCCAAACCTCCCAGTCAGAGCTGACACCGCCCGGCCTCACTGTCCAGCCCCACCCCAGTGTCCAGCCTCGCCCCCTTCCCGCCCCCTGCACACACATTCCCTGTCAGTATATTCTGCCCCAGCACTGACCTCTCATCACTACAGCATTGCAAATAACAGCCGCACATCGGGCTGTGCACCACATATACACACATCAGGCTGTGCACCGCATACACACACATCAGGCTGTGCACCGCATACACACACATCAGGCTGTGCACCGCATACACACACACACCAGGCTGTGCACCGCATACACACACACACACACCAGGCTGTGCACCGCATACACACACACCAGGCTCTTCACCGCATACACACACACACACACACCAGGCTGTGCACCGCATACACACACACACATCAGGCTGTGCACCGCATACACACCTCAGGCTGTGCACCGCATACACACACCTCAGGCTGTGCACCGCATACACACACACATTGGGCTGTGTACCACATATACACACACACACATCGGGCTGTGCACCGCATATACACACACACACATCGGGCTGTGCACCGCATATACACACACACACACATCGGGCTGTGCACCGCATATACACACACACACATCGGGCTGTGCACCGCATATACACACACACACACATCGGGCTGTGCACCGCATACACACACATCGGGCTGTGCACCGCATATACACACACACACCGGGCTGTGCACCGCATATACACACACACACATCGGGCTGTGCACCGCATATACACACACACACATCGGGCTGTGCACCGCATACACACACACACACATCGGGCTGTGCACCGCATATACACACACACATCAGGCTGTGCACCGCATATGCACACACACACACATTGGGCTGTGCACCGCATATACACACACACACACATCGGGCTGTGCACCGCATATACACACACACACACATCAAGCTGTGCACCGCATATACACACACACACATCGGGCTGTGCACCGCATATACACACACACATAGGGCTGTGCACCGCATATATACACACATCGGGCTGTGCACCGCATATACACACACACATAGGGCTGTGCACCGCATATATACACACACACACACATCGGGCTGTGCACCGCATATACACACACACACATCGGGCTGTGCACCACATATACACACACACACACATTGGGCTGTGCACCGCATATACACACACACACACACATCGGGCTGTGCACCGCATATACACACACATCGGGCTGTGCACCACATATACACACACACATCGGGCTGTGCACCGCATACACACACACACATCGGGCTGTGCATCGCATACACACACACACATCGGGCTGTGCACCGCATATACACACACACACACACATCAGGCTGTGCACCGCATATACACACACACATTGGGCTGTGCACCGCATATACACACACACACACACACATCGGGCTGTGCACCGCATATACACACACACACACATCGGGCTGTGCACCGCATATACACACACACACATCGGGCTGTGCACCGCATATACACACACACACACATAGGGCTGTGCACCGCATATATACACACACACATCGGGCTGTGCACCGCATATACACACACACACACATCGGGCTGTGCACCGCATATACACACACACACACAATCGGGCTGTGCACCGCATATGTACACACATCGGGCTGTGCACCACATATACACACACACACACACATTGGGCTGTGCACCGCATATACACACACACACACACATCGGGCTGTGCACCGCATATACACACACATCGGGCTGTGCACCACATATACACACACATCGGGCTGTGCACCGCATATACACACACATCGGGCTGTGCACCACATATACACACACACATCGGGCTGTGCACCGCATACACACACACACATCGGGCTGTGCATCGCATACACACACACACACACATCGGGCTGTGCACCGCATATACACACACACACACATCGGGCTGTGCACCGCATATACACACACACACATCGGGCTGTGCACCGCATATACACACACATCGGGCTGTGCACCGCATACACACACACACACACACACATCGGGCTGTGCACCGCATATACACACACACACATCGGGCTGTGCACCGCATATACACACACACACACACATTGGGCTGTGCACCGCATATACACACACACACATCGGGCTGTGCACCGCATATACATATACACACACACACACATCGGGCTGTGCACCGACCCCCCCCATAGGGAGTACATACTCACCCGTCCTCGGTCCCCGTCGCTCCTGCACGTTCGCGCGCTGTCTGTGCTCTGGCCATATCAGCACAGTAGTGACGTCACCGCTGTGCTGAAGAGAGCACAGACAGCCGGGCAGTGATGAGAAGCGCAGCGCTCCTTCTCATCAGCGATTTCAAATATATCGGCATCTGTGATCTGTGATTCCGGTATATTTGAATGTGTGATCCTGAGCAGGGGCCCGGTGCTGGCCCTGACACCACGGCAGCCGCCGCCAGGCCCCTCCCCCAGGTCACGGGTCCCACAGAAGTGCAGGGGGAGGTTGTGGGCAGAGTACGGGGTGCGGGAGAATGTGTTGGAGGGTGAAGGGAAAGGGGGGCGGGGCTCATCGCACTGTACCTGCCCAGCAGGGAGGCGACATGCTGTTTCCAGATTTGCATATCAACATGGCCCTGCCCATGTTGACATGAAATGACCGGAAGCAGCAAAATCGCGGCAGGAGCGGTCACATGACCACTCTGAGCCGGGGGAGAGGGGCTGACAGCAGGGCAGGTAAGTGGTCACTATCTACTTACCTGCCCCAATGTAGCCCAATAGGGTAATAATGAAAAAAACTCAAAATAAGCCGGATAACCCCTTTAACTATTAAGAGGTTGTTCAAGTTTGGCATGAAAGTCTGCAGACACTTCGTGACTGAGGCAGGGGTGGACATATCATTGGTGCAAGCTGTGCGGCCGTAGAGCTAAAGGGACCCATTTGTACCCCCAAACAAAGTGGAATTTCGCATTTTGATAAGTTTTTGGACTGAAAAGGGCCCATAAACTGTTTTTGCATCGGGGCCCTTTTCTGTCTGTGTGAGCTGAGGGCTTGTGAATCCTCACAGTGTTCATATTGCACACTGTGAGGAGTCTCCGGTCACGGCAGTAGGTGGACATGTGAGTGCAAGTATGAGATATGTACACATTCCAACTAGACATGTGTGGCCTCGCTCATTACAAGTTCGTGCACATCTAGTCCGAAAGCAGTGACATGACTGCCCGGTCTTGCTGCCGGCACCAGAGAAGCCTGGCAGCTCACAATGTGCAAATGTGCATGCTGTGAGTATTCACATGTCTGCAGTCATGCAGTGAGACCGCAGACTTTTATGCGAAACCTGGACGACCCTGATAATGTGATTGAATGGATAAAATATTAAAATAAATAAAATATCTCCTTTCTACATTGAAAAACATATAAAACAGAAATATTTCATAATAAACGCCCACGTTTTGGGAAATGTATGCGTTTGTATTGCTTCAATGTAGAGTCGATTGCTCTCATGCGCCCTCTGCTGGCCAGCTACATTGCTCCATTGATCTGTGGCTGTTCCTGGGCTGTGCACTGTGTGTACCTGGGCTGCCATGGAGACTCCAAGCTTCATGCTAACTGCTCTGTGCACTGATTGAGGAGTTTTGTTTCACTGCTCCAAGGAACTGGCAAAAAGGCGAATCGAAGAACCTGTTTAGTTAAACTGCTCTGGTAAGTGTCATTGAACATAAACCACTTGATGGGTAGGGGGCTCCGTCTTGGACACACATCATTTGTGTGCTTACACTGTGATTTTCCACCATTTTTTTAAAGGCTCGCTGCAGGGAAGAGGTAGGGTCGGCATACGTCATACTGATTGACTTCATTCATGAATATTGTCAGAAGACGCTTCCTATTGTAATTGAATAAATATTTGCCTGGCTAAAATAAGAAAATCAATATATATGACATTTAATTTACCTATGTTATATGTCTTCAGGTTTTCTTTTTAACCCTAGAATGTAAAATATTAATCTCTGGATTAAAAGCATTACATGCAGAAAATGCATCTTCAGATTGCTGGTGACCTGTTCCCTTTAAAATTAAAACAATAAAAATAGAAATAACATCGCATTAGGAGATGTACCAATATCTGCTAAAATTGTAGTCAGAAGTCTATTTTATCTGTAGCAAGGTCCGGTGACAACCTCTGCATGAGCGAGGTGGCATCCACAATGGCCGATACAGTATTAGGCCATGTTCACACTTCCGTTCAGAAATTACATTTGTCAAGTTCTTTTTGAAGAACATACAATATGGAATTAACGTCCAAGTCGGATTTGTTGCGCATCACTGATTCAGAGGCTCCCCATTGATTAGGATATATCTGAGATGTGCTATGTTTCCAGTTTTAGAGCAAAATAAAAATTACATTATGCGGAACTTTTTTTTCGGTACTAAAAAGAAAGTAATATATAGAAAGAGTCCATCTCACCCTCGAAAAGGAGCTCCCACATTCCGGAGCACGGAAACGTGCTGACAGACGTAGTAGATAGCAAACATGCAATGACTAAGGATGGCTCTCATGTGAAACGTGTAGATCGACACAGTTTGTTTTATGGATTTTGTATATCTCAATTGAGGTCTGAATTTTAACCTTCGGATTTTCTATTAAATAAATTTTTCTGCACACAGTAGAGCTGGAATTTTTGCCTTGTTTACTAAAGAGAAAGACATAATGGAGCCCAGATGGATCTCACAATAAGCAATGGGGTCACTACTGTCATTTGCATAAGTCATGTAAAAGATCCGTATTGGACATTAAAAAATGAAAAATGACAAATCGAATGTCTAAACGAAAGTGTGAAAGTAGCCTTAATGGTGGCACAGGGATGTTCATTCAGCTTGCCTTGAGTCCTAAAAAGTAAATATTTCAAGTGTAAAGGACGCAACCAGCGATCCAACCTGGCAGGGATCGTTGGTGCATCGCTACATGGTCACTGGTGAGCTGTCAATCAGAGATCAGCCACCAGCGACCTGTGTAACGACGGTGTGATTCATAACTATAGTACACATTGGTTTACTAAGCAAAGTGCTTTGCTTGGATACCCCATAATTACCTTATGTACCTTGGTTACCAGCGTCCGCAGCTGCCAGAAGCCGGCTCCCTGCATACGTAACCATGGTACACATCGGGTTACTAAGCAGAGCGCCTTGCTTGGATACCCGATATGTACCTTGGTTACCAGCGTCCGCAGCTGCCAGAAGCCGGCTCCCTGCACACGTAACCATGGTACACATCGGGTTACTAAGCAGAGCGCCTTGCTTGGATACCCGATATGTACCTTGGTTACCAGCATCCGCAGCTGCCAGAAGCCGGCTCCCTGCACGCGTAACCATGGTACACATCGGGTTACTAAGCAGAGCACCTTGCTTGGATACCCGATATGTAGCTGGGTTACCAGCTTACCGCAGGCTGCCAGAAGCCGGCTCCCTGCTCCCTGCACATTCAGATTGTTAGCTCCCTCTGTCAAACACAGCGATATGTGCTTCACAGCGGGAGAGCAATGACCAAAAAATGGTCCAGGACATTCAGCAACGACCGGCGACCTCACAGCAGGGGCCAGGTCGTTGCTGGATGTCACACACAGCGACATCGCTAGCAAGATCGTTGTTGCGTCACAAAAACCATGACTCATCAACGATGTCGCTAGCAATGTCACTTAGTGAGACGTGGCCTTAACATTTCATACATCATATGATCTCTGCAGCCAATCAGCATCTGTTTCACTGTCCCCATCTTCCAACCTATCACATACATCGGAAGGAAGTGAGAGAAAAGCAGCACTCACTTCCTCTGGATCTAAGCGATTTGTCCAGAGTTAGGTGGCCCCTGATTGGCCACAGGGATTGTGTGACATAATATTGTTATGTGATCCATGGGTGAGATTGTGTTGAACACCGCTAGAACAGCGCCGGCACTGGAGGGGAATATCAGTGTTATTATGTTAAAAGGGGAAAACATTCGGATTGAGAAGAGGTTGTCCGGTAGTGGAAAACTCCTTTAATTTGTCTTTATAGCTCAAATATCTGTTGGCTATTGCTCCCGTCCCCCATACACGGATCTGTAGAACCCAGGGATAGGGGGTACTTGGTTCCAGGCAGCATATCTCTTGGGAATTTCACAGTGGTGGCCGTTACCCGGTTCCGTGCCCTGGGCCCTTTTTGTAATGGGGATATTTGCAGGGGATGGTTGAATAAAGTTTATTTGTGACGCCACTTGCAGTGTTGCAGCTAAGTATAGGGAGCCGCCGCTGCAGAATGTCTCCACTGGAGCTGGTGGTATTAGCAGCTAGTATGGTAGTCCCTACGCAAGTAGGGCTTTGCCCCAGCGGGTGTATGGTGCGGTAGGCGTCGGAAGAAGGGAGTCCAGAAAGGTATTCAGTGCAACTGATTCACTCACTTGGGATGTTAACTGGTTGCCCGAGGCCGGCTGGTTTCGCCTCCAGGTCCTCTTCGTCCCAGTGCCAGTCTGGTTGTCTGGTACCTTCCTCCCCTGCACCTGTCTCTGGTAAGTGGGTCCCCGTGGTATAGAACTCTGGAGATCCCCGTTCTGTGGTTTGTCCACTTCTGTCCGCCTGACGGTAGCGTGAACCCTGTGGGGTTGGAGTCTCTGGTCCTGTCTCTGGTTCTCCTTTTGCTACTGAGTCTTCGGATTCTTTAGGGTCAGCAATGTCCTTGATGGTGCCCTTGCTGTGCAGGTGTTATCAGGTCGGCTTGAAGCTCTTTCCTGTCCTAGGGTCCTGTACCCCGTCGATGCGTAGTTCCGGGAGTACTCCCCCGTACTCCACCGGCAACCACTTCTCCTGGGTACCAGGTCACTGTTAACCCATGTCAGGATGTCACTTTGCTTCCTCCTTCACACTCCTGTGGTCTGACACTTTCAGCACACACGTTCTGTGTCCTGTCTTCCCGACTACTCTCCACAGTCTGCCCCTCCCACCTGGTCAACTAGTGGACTGGAGTGGCTAGCTAAGTACCATTGTATGGGGGATTGTTGGGGAAAACTGGGATTACCTTAGTTTTTGTTGGTACCGGCACTCGGGTTCTGGGTCCCTAAAGTGGTAGGCCCTGCATCCTGGTGGGGATGCAGAACCTTGTAGCACCCTGATGGTCTCAGGGGCGCTACAGATCCATTTAGCAATATTAAGTCCATTTGTCTTTTCCCTGAAACAGAGCACAAATATGGAATATGTAAATGATAATATGATCAAGTGTTCAGGTGTTCAGCATGAATAAAGAAGAGTAAGCCGCTGCCACATGTCTATGGTGACTTTCTCAATCTTGATAACAATTCTATTGGGCATGCCAAAATCCCAAACTCTAAATCCAACTATTCTCTGCCCTCTGATGTCAGGGTGAGTGTGGACACTCTCCAAAACACATTCGATGTTTGGTCGACCTCGCCAAAGAAAACGAGTTCAGTCAATGTTATTCTAATATGCATGGTCACCATTATGAGTCTGTATATTAGCATATATTCTATATTTCCATATATTGAGTCATAAGTTGTTATTAGATTTTTCACAATATATCCTTAGTGTTAACCGGGCTTTACACGCTGCAATCTCACTAGCAAGATCGCAAGTGATCGTACCCGCCCCCGTCGGTTGTGCGACACGGGCAAATCGCTGCACAACATCGCTTACCCCCGTCACACGGACTTACCTGTCCTGCGACGTCGCTCTGTCCGGCGATCCGCCTCCTTTCTAAGGGGGCGGGTCATGCGGCTTCACAGCGACGTCACACGGCAGCCGTCCAATAGAAGCGGAGGGGCGGAGATGAGCAGAACGTAAACATCCCTCCCACCTCCTTCCTTACACATTGCTTTGCTGGTGAAGGCAGGTAAGGAGATGTTTCTCGCTCCTGCGGTGTCACACACAGCGATGTGTGCTGCCGCAGGAACGAGGAACAACATCGCTAATGAGAGGTAAACGATTTTTTTGTTTTAGGACGACTTCTCCGCGGCAAATGATTTTTGCCGCTTTTGCGATCGTTTTAGGTCGCACATAACTGTTACACGCTACGATATCGTTAATGACGCCGGATGTGCGTCACAAGCAAAGTGACACCGACAATAATTCATTAACGATCTTATAGCGTGTAAAGCCCGCTTTAGGCTGGAGTCACACTAGCGTATGTCATGTAATGTGAGAGTATCTGATGCGATATGCTAATGACCCTCAGCTCCCGCTCTGCTGCCAGTCTGAGCCGAGTGTCATGCAATTGGGATCCAATCCAGCGATGGGATCACAGCTGCAGGGGGGAGGGGGAGAGATTAACTTCTCCATCTCCTCCATTGTCAGCCTGTCATATATCGCACTGATGTCATCCCGAGTGCAGTCCGATGTTTCACTCGCACCCATAGACTTGAATGGGTGCGAGTGATCTGAGATTTGCAGACAACTGCAGCATGCTGAGATTTTTTCCTCAGTCCGATTAGGGCTGAGGAAAAACTCACAGATCTGAGCTGCAGCATTGTCTTAAATGGGGCAGAGTGCAATGCAAGATTTTCTCACATGGCACTCATGCAACTCATACACCAGTGTGACTCTGCCCCTAAAGAGATTTTCCCACTAAATACATTTAGCACTTTTCCATTGGATAGATTGATGATGCCTCATCCCAGTGAGGCCGACTGCTTGAACCTCCCATTGAACAGAATCGTGATGCCTCCGTCATAGTCTCAGATAACTTAGTCAGCCCAATAGACTTTAGATGAGAATGGGGTCCCTTAACCTCTGTATCAGTGATAAACATCTTCAACCCCTGAACACCCCATGACAGATATATTCATCATGGAGCGGGTCGGGTATATGGAGCTTCAGAAGTGCTGTTATTTACACGGCTGTTAACTATTTAAGCGCCGCTGTCAATCTCTGACAGCAGTATTTACCTGGATTGTACTCTGATGCATGGGTGCACCGGTTTCCATCCCCCTCTGCGCGATTGCGGAGAGTTGATGGGTTACCATTGTAGCTAGGGACCTGCTAAAGGCCCCTGTCACTTCAATCTTGATACTCCTCTGAAGCCCAGCTATAATGTGCGCTCACACTGCGAGAGTATCGGATCCTATGTGGAAATGACACTTGGCTCAAACTCTGCTGTGAGCATGAGCCAAGTGTCACTTTACTGTGAACCGATTCTCTAGGATGTGAGAATTGGATCACAAATTTTTAGAAGGAGGGCTTAATTTCTCCATTTTTTCCATTGCCTATCTCAGTGTATATTGGATTGAACTCCGATGACATCAGTGCAGTCCAATGACGCACCTATAGACGTTTATCGGTGAACTTGATCCAAATATCGGAGCCACTCCCCCTAAAATATAACATTATCCAAAGAAAGATCAGATTGTTCACGGTCTTGTCATACGCTAATGTGAGCATACCCTTATGCTAAGCAGCCAAAAAGAGACCGAGATTACTCTGGTCAGCAATACACTGACTGATCGCTCAGTAACAGAAGAATAGACTGGCCATGTACAGGTATTCTTGGACTTGTCTTTAAAAGAGCTACATGCACATATAAATAGTTGGGGGGTGAAATCTTGGTGACAGATTCCCTTTAATGGCTCATCTCCATCACTGCATGCAGATGTTCATACACTTGCAAGATGAACCTTTCTAGAATAATTGGAGTGTATAAATCTGTATAATTCTTACAGTCACTATTTTCCTTGTTGATTGTAATGTATTTATCTGCTGTACACAAGTTCCTTTGATTTTTTTTCTTTGTCTTAGATAATGGGTGAGGTGTATAGACTCTCATCAAGTGATAAAATCCAGTTTCTGGAGAAACAATTAGCTTCTCAGCTATCAGAACTGAAGACAGAAATAGAAGAAAATGGAGTACTCCATGGCACCCCCTCTCGAGCTTACACGTAGGTTTAAAAATGAATTGTTTAAATAAAGTATTTTCAACAGTATTGTAAGTTCACCACTTTAGGCCTCTTTCACACGTACGTGCCTCCGGTACGTGTTTGGCAGTTTTCTCACGTACACACGTAGACCTATGTATTCCTAATGTTTTAGACACGTAAGTATTTTCGCACGGAACGTGTGTCCATTCCGTACTTACGTGTGTCCGTGTGTTTCTCATGCCGACATGTCCGTTTTTCTCCTGCATCACGGGTGTCACACGGAACGCAAACGTGTCACACGTAACACACACGGACCACACGGATGTGTTCCGTGTGACACGCACCGGAGAAAAGACATGTGTCTGCGAGAAAAAAAAAAAACATTACTCACCTTCTCCTGCCCTCCTGTCTCTGCCGCTGCTGTCACTTGCTGCCGACCGCCGCTCATTATTCTCATTGAATATTCACTTCACTGCGGCCGGAAGCAGCAGCAGCGGGGAGTCAACAGGACCGGAGACCGAAGATCAGCACCACGGACAGCGACGCCAGGGACAGGTGAGTAGAAAGTTCCCATTCTCCGTGTGTTATCACGGAGAACACACGGAGAACACATGTAGGCCATGCACACAGCACACCGAGGTCAAAACGCACCTCTGACACGTCCGTGAAAAACGTGCGCGTTTTTCAGGGACGTGTGAAAGAGGCCTTAAAGGGGTTGTCCAGGTTTATCATGCACTGTGAGGATATGCATACTCCTGGCCACACTCTGACTAGACGTGCATGGCCTCTGTCAATTCACTTGCATTGAGCGAGGCCATGCATGTCTAGTTGGAATGTGGCTGGAAGTATGCATATCACATATTTACGGTCTCATGACTGCTTGGTCTCACTGCCAGCACCAGAGAATCCTCCTAATGTGTGCTGCATGCGTCGAGAGGATTCAAAAATTTGCTGTCACATAGAGTGACAGCAGAGTTTTTTGAAAAACCTTGAGAACCTCATTAATGCCGCATGTCTGAACAATATTTTTTTTATTTAGTTTTCCATCTTCCTCTGTTTCTATGTTTCATAGAAAACCCAGAGCAACATCTATAATTCTGCTGGTTGCTACTAGAAATAGTCAAAAGTCTTAAAGCTAAATCTAGAAAGAGGCTCTCATAGACTTGCATTGAGTTGTTCCCTTCGCTGCTCTCCATGAAACACTGGAGCTGCTGGCAGGACACAAATCATTGGAGACTGACAGTAGCAATGCTTAAAAAAGATAGTGAGGTAAAAAGACAGGTGAGTTTAAGACAGGGATCATAGGACTTACATTTAAAGTACTACTCCAGCATTGAAGTGCTGCAGCCAATCAGTGTTTGCTTTGTTTGTGTCCACTTCTCTTTGGCTGTACTGTACAGCTTAGACAATGAGCTGTGCTGTAATTCATAATGTACGTTGTCCCCTCCCCACACCATCACAGGCAAAGTATAAGGAGCAGAGAGCGATATATGGCTCCCTACTACTGCACCAATGACTAACGAAGGGTCCCCTTACCAGCCTAACAGTGAGTAAGTGTAAATGGGAGTCCTTTAGTCAGGGGTGATAGAGGAGGACTCGGCTAAGTCACTTAGGGATGAATGCTGGCCCTATTCCCTCATTTCTTGTTTTACCCCTCACTGACTGCGCCACTTATCCTGGTATCACCCTTGACTGACTGTATCATCCCTTATTGAGCCTCTTCTCCTCCTGTATCAATCCTAACTGACTGAGCCCCCTCCTCCTGGATCACCCCTAACTGACTGAGCTTCTTCTCCCTGTTTCACCCCTATGGGCTCCCCTCTCCTGTATTACTCCTGCCTGTGCCCCCTCCCACTGTATCACCTCTGACTGACTGAGCCCCTCCCTCTGTATCACCCCCAAATGACTAAGTCCCTCCTTCTGTATCACTCCTGACTGACTGAGCCCCTCCTTCTGTATCACCCCTGACTAAGCTTCTGCTCTCTGTACCAACCATGACTGACCGATCCTCATTCCTCTGTATCACCCCTGACTGACTGAGCCCCCTCCCTCTGTATCACTCTTGACTGACTGAGCCCTCCCTCTATATCTCTCCTGACTGACTGAGCTCCGTTCCTCTGTAGGACACCTGACTGAGCCTCTTCTTCCTGTATCACCCCTGACTGAGCCCCATGCTCCTATATCACCTCTGACTGAGCCCTTTCCCCATGTATCACCCCTGACTGTGTCCCCTCCTCCTGTATCACCTCTGATTGACTGAGCCCCCTCTGTGTCACCCCTGACTGACTAACTCCCACCCACCGACTGTGCACCTTATCTCTCTGTATCACCCATAACTGTCTAAAAGTTTCTTTCCCCATCACTAACAAAATGAGGCTTTTCATTAAAAGTTATATCTTTATAGGCGACAGCTAGATTTCTGTAATGTAGTATATGGGTGGAATTGAGGGACAGCTCTAGTTCAATATCACTCCAATATAAGGCTGAGTTCACATGTCCTTTAATCATTCGTTAGAGAATGGATAAAGCAGAGATCCGTTGGGAAAAAAGCTGTGTAAACACAACTTTTATGTTTGATGTTAAGTAACTGATGTTTGCAGGATCCGTTTTTTTAACATTGGAGTTTATGGAGAAAGGATCCTTTAACAGATTGCTATTTCCCCATCCCTTTTTTTTGCATTTCTACGAGGGGCTGCTGAGTCTTTGGCTTTGTGATCTTTTTTTGTTTCAAGGGTAACGAATGTTACATAACATGAAAGCCTTATGTGTCTACTATATTTTTCAAAAGTTTGTGTTTGTTGCTTATGGCAATACTGTTCTACGCACGCAGGAAAACAAAATGGCAGAGTCTAATGCGATATTCACAGCAACTGAGAGTGGAGTCTAATGCAATATCCAGAGCAACTGAGAGCAGAGGAGTGATAAAATGCTTGTTTCTGCAAGGAAAGTCCGAGAAGGATATTCATGGTGATATGTCGCAGATATTGGGGGACCAATGCCCTTCATATTCCACAGTTAAGAACTGAGTTGCCAAATTTAAAACGGGCCACTTCAGCACCAATGATGAGGAACGTCCTGGACGACCGAGAGTGGTTGTTGTTTCGGAGATCGTCGATGCTGTGCACAACCTCAAACTGGAGAATCGAAGAATTTCAGCTAAAGCAATAGCAGACATCATGGGGATTTCCCGTGATCGTGTTTGTGTCATTATCCATGAACATTTGGACATTTGGAAGCGATCTGCAAAGTTGGTCCCCAAATGTTTGACAACAGACCAGAGAAGCATGCGAGTGAAAACTTTCCTGTCCATTTGTCAGTGTTCCTAGACAGATAAGAACTCCCTGGATCGACTGGTCACTATGCATGAGACCTAGATTTATTTGCATGATCCTGAAAACAAGGAGCAGTCAAAAGAGTAGAGGCACAGTGGTTCTCCTCGTTCAAAGAAGCTCAGGGTGCAAAAATCAGCCACTAACGTGATGGCGACTGGGTTCTGGAATAAGGAGGGCATGCTGATAGTGGACTACCTTCAAAAGGGTTCCACCATCAATGCAAGGTATTACATTGAACTTTTGGACTAATTGAAGGCAGCTCTGAAGGCCAAAGGTGCGGCAAGCTGTCCAAAGGAATCTCGTTCCTGCAAGACAATGCCTCCGATCACACTGCACAAGTGACCTCAGCAAAACTGGAAGAGCTGGGCTTCCAGCTGGTTGACCACCCACCTTATTCACCAGATCTAGCTCCCTCCGACTGTAATCTGTTTCTAAACCTGAAGAAACACCTCAAGGGTACCAAATTTCACACCATTTCTGTTTCCATGGCTGCAACAGATGCCTGGTTTGAGGCACAACCGAAATCCTTCTTTTTGCTAGGCTTACAGAACTTGGAATACCGATGTAAGAAGTGTGTTGTCATCAGTGGAGAGTATGTGGAATAAATGTAAAGTTTCATCATCCTATCTCGTTTCTTTCTGGGTAAAGCCAAGGACTCATCAGCAGCCCCTCATATTGGATCTGTTTTTTTCTTGCAGGATCCGTTTCAAATGGGAGATACAGTTAGGTCCAGAAATATTTGGACAGTGACACAATTTTCGCGAGTTGGGCTCTGCATGCCACCACATTGGATTTGAAATGAAACCTCTACAACAGAATTCAAGTGCAGATTGTAACGTTTAATTTGATGGTTTGAACAAAAATATCTGATAGAAATTGTAGAAATTGTACACATTTCTTTACAAACACTCCACATTTTAGGAGGTCAAAAGTAATTGGACAAATAAACCAAACCCAAACAAAATATTTTTATTTTCAATATTTTGTTGCAAATCCTTTGAAGGCAATCACTGCCTTAAGTCTGGAACCCATGGACATCACCAAACGCTGGGTTTCCTCATTCTTAATGCTTTGCCAGGCCTTTACAGCCGCAGCCTTCAGGTCTTGCTTGTTTGTGGGTCTTTCCGTCTTAAATCTGGATTTGAGCAAGTGAAATGCATGCTCAATTGGGTTAAGATCTGGTGATTGACTTGGCCATTGCAGAATGTTCCACTTTTTTGCACTCATGAACTCCTGGGTAGCTTTGGCTGTATGCTTGGGTTCATTGTCCATCTGTACTATGAAGCGCCGTCCGATCAACTTTGCGGCATTTGGCTGAATCTGGGCTGAAAGTATATCCCGGTACACTTCAGAATTCATCCGGCTACTCTTGTCTGCTGTTATGTCATCAATAAACACAAGTGACCCAGTGCCATTAAAAGCCATGCATGCCCATGCCATCACGTTGCCTCCACCATGTTTTACAGAGGATGTGGTGTGCCTTGGATCATGTGCCGTTCCCTTTCTTCTCCAAACTTTTTTCTTCCCATCATTCTGGTACAGGTTGATCTTTGTCTCATCTGTCCATAGAATACTTTTCCAGAACTGAGCTGGCTTCATGAGGTGTTTTTCAGCAAATTTAACTCTGGCCTGTCTATTTTTTGAATTGATGAATGGTTTGCATCTAGATGTGAACCCTTTGTATTTACTTTCATGGAGTCTTCTCTTTACTGTTGACTTAGAGACAGATACACCTACTTCACTGAGAGTGTTCTGGACTTCAGTTGATGTTGTGAACGGGTTCTTCTTCACCAAAGAAAGTATGCGGCGATCAACCACCACTGTTGTCATCCGTGGACGCCCAGGCCTTTTTGAGTTCCCAAGCTCACCAGTCAATTCCTTTTTTCTCAGAATGTACCCGACTGTTGATTTTGCTACTCCAAGCATGTCTGCTATCTCTCTGATGGATTTTTTCTTTTTTTTCAGCCTCAGGATGTTTTGCTTCACCTCAATTGAGAGTTCCTTAGACCGCATGTTGTCTGGTCACAGCAACAGCTTCCAAATGCAAAACCACACACCTGTAATCAACCCCAGACCTTTTAACTGCTTCATTGATTACAGGTTAACGAGGGAGACGCCTTCAGAGTTAATTGCAGCCCTTAGAGTCCCTTGTCCAATTACTTTTGGTCCCTTAAAAAAGAGGAGGCTATGCATTACAGAGCTATGATTCCTAAACCCTTTCTCCGATTTGGATGTGAAAACTCTCATATTGCAGCTGGGAGTGTGCACTTTCAGCCCATATTATATATATAATTGTATTTCTGAACATGTTTTTGTAAACAGCTAAAATAACAAAACTTGTGTCACTGTCCAAATATTTCTGGACCTAACTGTAAGTAGCAATCCGTTAATGGATCCATTCTCCGTAGACTTCAATATTAAAAAAACAAAACAAAAAAAAAACAAAAAACAACAGATGATCCAGAAATCATTTTGCCAATGGATCTCTGCAGGATCCGTTCTAATGTATGATTACATGATGTGAACTCAGTCTCACACATAACTGATTCAGGGCCCCCTGCACTGCTAGTACCTATAGCAGGGTTCCCCAACTCCAGTCCTCGAGGGCCGCCAACAGTGCATGTTTTCAGGATTTCCTTAGCATTGCATGGGTGTTGGAATCATCAACTGTGCAGGTGATTAAATTATCACCTGTGCAATACTAAGGAAATCCTGAAAACATGCACTGTTGGCGGCCCTTGAGGACTGGAATTGGGGACCCATGACCTATAGTATGTACATTCACATAATGTATTTGGTGCAGAATGTTTACAATGGAGATCCCACAGCAAATTAACAGTGTTAGGGGTACTTTGCACACTACGACATCACAAGCCGATGCTTGCGATGCTGAGCGCGATAGTCCCCGCCCCCGTCGCAGCTGCGATCTCTTGTGATAGCTGCCGTAGCGAACATTATTGCTACGGCAACTTTACATGGACTTACATGCCCTGCGACGTCGGGTCGTACGGCGTCACAGCGACGTCACACAGCAGGCGGCCAATAGAAGCGGAGGGGCGGAGATGAGCGGGACATAAACATCCCACCCACCTCCTTCCTTCCGCAAAGCCGGCGTGAGCCGCAGGACGCAGGTAGGAGTGTTCCTCGCTCCTGCGGCTTCACACACAGCGATGTGTGCTGCGCAAGAACGAGGAACAACATCGTAACATCGGTCCTTCCGAAATTATGGAAATGACTGACGCCACACCAATGATACGATTTTGACGCTTTTGCGCTCGTTAATCATATCAAAAACGATTTACACACTCCGATATCGACAGCGACGCTGGATGTGCGTCACTTTCGATTTGACCTCACCGACATCGCACCTGCAATGTTGTAGTGTGCAAAGTACCCTTAAGTATCCAGGCAATATTGTGCAGACATTGCTGCATTAAAGTGTTCGCATATGATGCACCACCACTGAGCTCATGCTTTGTATTACAAAGGATTGAATCAGTGGTGAATATTCGCAGCATAAAGTGACGCATTGCTCACATCACATCTGCAGCACCAGTCAATTCACGCCATGGATTTTCTCAGTATATGATTGAGATCTCATAAAATTTCATTCACTGACTTGGTGCTTTGACATTGATTTAGTTGTTAATACACATCAGGTGACATTTATCCTTGCATTTGCACCAAAATGTGGGCGCAAGCACTGTCTATAACATTAAAGCACCACTCCAGCATTTTGGAGGGTTTTTTTCACCTCTGGGGTGGTGCTTTTAACTCAAGTCCTCTGCCCCCGGTCTTATACTTACCTTCCGGTGGTTTCACCTTTCTACAGCGCTGCTTCACTCAAGAGGTGCCATCTTGTGACTGTAACTACTGAGTGGGTGGAAGTCATAAGTTATGCACTCATACACGTTTATTGAGTTGTGACCTTTGGCTCCTTGAAACATTTGAGCTACCGGCAAGTCACCAACTGCCGGAGACTAATAAGAGTGTCGGTGATAGAGGGTGAAGGCACTAGAAGGTGAGTATAAGCGTTCACTCACATCTGCGTATAAATGAGATGAGTGCAAGCCAATAAAACATTGAATTGCACTCGGACCAATGTTAAACAATAAGGCAATGCTGATCTGTGAGTTTTTCCTCAGCTGTGTTTGGGCTAAGGAAAAATCACAGCATGGTACATATGGTCACGTAAAACATCCGAGACTCGACAATGCATGTCTATGGGTACGATAAAAAAAACGGACCATCCTAGTAGTGTGTGATTTTTACGGATACATTACCATTCTGTAGCATAGAACACTGTAAATGATTGTAGAATAATAGTTGCTGAGAAAAAAAATTACATGGTATACGGATGTAGGCAAGAAAATAATTGCCCAGTCACATAGCATTCGCATGACATATGGAATACCAAACGGATTTCACTCACCCAACTGTTCTGGATAAGAATGGAACGATGACCTTAAATTAGAAGCACCACTCCAACGGTAAAATTAAATAAATGCTGAAGAGGTGCGTTCCGAAGTGTACTATATTATACACTATATTAGAGCGTTTTACCACACAATTGATAGGCTTGTATCTTTTTCTATGTAGGTTCATGGTGGGCTCCAAGAATGATTTCTCTGGTGGGCTTAGGGTACTCCAGTCTTTCGCTATCACTCGATTTGTGCTACCAAAGCCACCTCCACTGCTCTAGGTGATTGACAGGTCTTTCTCTATGTTCACAAATGGGAGTGACCTGGCAATGAAATAGAGGTCTTCAAACTATGAAGTTTTGATAGAATCCTTGTTTACTCTGTTGCAAATGGAGCAGTGCTCAAATTGCACCCCTAACTTTGAGCATGTTGCCAATCAGTGGTGTGGGCGGAGTTACACAGATTAGCCTGACTGCTCTGCACTGATACCTAGTTCAGTGATAATCTCCTTCTTATAAAACACTGGTTGTATTAAAACTACAACTCACAGCCTAGTAAGTGACACATCATTTGATTCAGGGTCTCAACACCTATATTATTCTGCTGTTAGATTAAACAACAAACACCTTCTGACAAATTCCCTTTTAGGGACAGTAAAAGACAACTAACACAATGTACTTACGAAGTTAGTCGTCTTGACAGTCAATTACATATTGTCTGTGGTATGTCATTATAGATTGGGATATTATTGTCTATTGGCTTTACTGTTATTGTCTTAAAGGAACAGAACCTTACAATTATTGCTAAAAATAAACAAAAGATGAAAGTACACAGTGTGTGTCGGTCTGCTGGATTTTCTGCATATTTCTAAAACAGGCAGTAACAATGCAGAGGACATAATAGATAATTTCTTGCCGATCTCTTCCATTTTTGGTTAATGACCTACTAGATAGAGGATATGAAATAGCAAAAGGGGAAACGTTTGTGAATTTTATATGATTAGCATTCTTTTAAAACTAGAACTACATAAACAATTTGTTGTATAGAGTTGCACAGTCTGTTTTTAATGTCTTTTTATTACATAGATAGACCTGTATTGTTTACTACGTTTTAAGCATATGTACATGCCATTATCAATATGTTAAAGACATTTTTACTGATTAAAATTCTAGCTCCGTGCCAATCCCAAAGGACATTACATACTACAGGAATGAAAGAGAAATGAATTTAAAAAGAGGCCTACAGGTAAAGCATGCACCTATAGATTCTCAGAATCTTCAAAGGGACTTAGCCTTTTAATGATTTGTTTTTAGGAGGGGTCATCAATAGCAGATTGGTGGGGGTCAGCTGATACTTGGAGCCACGGCCATTGAAAATTCAGTGTAAAAAGCTCTAAGGCTATGTGCGCACGTTGCGTAATTACATGCAGTTACGCTGCGCTTTGTAGTGCAGCGTAACTGCATGCGTCCTGCGTCCCCTGCATAATCTATGGAGATTGTGCAGGGGCCGTGCGCACGTGGCGTCTTAGAGCGCACGCTTTGGCTGCTGCCCGAAGCGCCCGTTCTAAGAAGTGACATGTCACTTCTTCCGTGCGCTTTGCCGGCAGCCCCTGCTCTGTCTATGGCAGGAGCTGCAGTCAGAGCGCATGGAATCGGCTTTTTTTTTTTCACTACGGACATTTTCTGCAGCGATTTGAAGTGCACGTTTGCTCTTCAGATCGCTGCAGAAATTTCTGCAGTGACTGTATGCAACGTGCGCACATAGCCTATATGGCAGCTCCTTAAACTGTGTAGTGGGTATTTTCCATCACTGCAGCGTCAATCACATGTACTTCAAGGAAGGTTGATTGGCTGCAGGGATCATGTACTGTCTTTGCCAGGAGAGATATCAAAGAGACTAGCTGGGGTCCTGGTCAGCTTAAAGCTGGGTTTACACACTGCAACATCTCAAACGACATCGCTGTAACGTCACCGGTTTTGTGACGCAATAGCGATGTTGTTTGCGATGTTGCAGTGTGTGAAACCTATCAGCGACCCGGCCCCTGCTGTGAAGTTGTAATCGTTACAAATCGTTCAGGACCATTCCTAGGTCCTTTGTTTCCCGCTGTGCAGCATGAAGTTTCAGTGTGTGAAGACTTTGCAGCGACTTTGTAAGCAACTTCCCTTTCAAAAGGCTGCTTATCAACGTCCCCAACAACCAGCTAGGTCGCTCTGCAGGTCCGGATCGCTGTTGAGTTGTTGGCCAGGTTTGCCTGTTTGACAGCTCACCAGCGACTTAGCAGAGACTTAGGGAGGTCTCTATTGCGTCACCAAACCGGTGACGTTACAGCGATGTCCTATGCGATGTTGCAGTGTGTAAACCCAGCTTTACAGAGAAGCCACAGTAGATAAGTACTGTATTTCCCTAAACATAAGATAAGCCCTACCCAGAAAATAAGCTCTAGTCGCAGTTCAATAATGAAGTGTCAGTGCAGCTAAGAAAGTTAAAGAATACTACAGGACACTTCATTATAGAAAGCAGACAGCCCCAAAAGAGATAAGAAAGAAGATAGAAGACCCTGCAATCATACTCACCAGACACCGAATGGGAGGATCTGCAGTGGAACATATCAAGGACCTGCAGTGGAATGCACACCCACACACATCAGATCGCACACCCACACACATCATATCCCACACCCACACACATCAGATCGCACACCCACACACATCATATCCCACACCCACACACATCAGATCGCACACCCACACACATCATATCCCACACCCACACACATCAGATCGCACACCCACACACATCAGATCGCACACCCACACACATCAGATCGCACACCCACACACATCATATCCCACACCCACACACATCAGATCCCACACCCACACACATCAGATCACACACCCACACACATCAGATCCCACACCCACACACATCAGATCGCATACCAACACACATCATATTCCACACCCACACACATCAGATCGCACACCCACACACATCAGATCCCACACCCATACACATCAGATCACACACCCACACAAATCAGTTCACACACCCACACAAATCAGTTCGCACACCCACACAAATCAGATCACACACCCACACAAATCAGATCGCACATCTATACACATCAGATCGTACATCCACACACATCAGATCGCACACACACTCACCAAATCCAGTGATACAGATTACTTCCAGCTGGCAGAGAATCCTGGGACGCAGTGCAGTGGATCGCGATCCACCGCAGACCCCCTATGCGTTCCACTGCAGGTCCTTGCTCTCCACTGCACTGCGTCCCAGGATTCTCTGCTGGCCAGAAGGAATCGGTATGGCCGGATGTGGTAAGTATGTGTGCAATCTGAGGTGTGTGTGTGTGCGATCTGATGTGTGTGTCGGTCAGAAACAGGGAAGAATCGCATGGAGCATACCTGCTGGGAGCACCTTCCGAAGATCGCAGGAGGACCTGGGAGCGACGCAGACGTCCAGGGTCTGGTAAGGATTCTCCTGGAGGATCTGCATTTTTGGGGGGTAAATTGTCACCCAACTGTGTTTCCCTGAGAAAAAAAATATATATAAGACAGTGTCTTATTTTCGGGAAACACTTTAGGTGAGTAGTCAGACCACACTGGGCCCAAAACAAATGGATTGACAGCACCTTTAATATATGACATAGAGAACTAACTAGAAAGTTTAGCCAATAGGATGGACTTGTCTTACTATTCATGACTAGTAAAATTCAGTTGAAGTTTGAACACACATTCTCATGCAAGGATGTTTCTGTTATTTTTCCATATGTTAAAGGGGACCTGTCAGAAACTTTATTACCTCCCCCATGATTTTGATGATTGTGTAGCCCAATAAAAGATGAACCAATTGATCCCTTTATGAAACCTAAGCACGGCTCCAGCAGCAATAAATCCTATTTTGAAGCTGTATCTGGAAGTGCAATTTGGGCGTGACGATGCACTTCTAGCTTCTCAGTTTTACGCTGTATTTTCTCCCTAGGAGCATTCTCCCCTGGCTGATTGACAGATCATTGGTCCTGTACCAGAGCAAACAGCCTGTCAATCAGCCAGCAGAGATTGCTCATAGGCAGGAAATACAGTGTGAAGCTAAGAAGCTAAAAGTGCGTCACGCCCAAATGCACTTTCAGATACAGTTTCAAAACGGGTTTTCTACTGCTGAAGCCATGTTTGAAGATCATGAACGTGTTAATTAGCTTATCTTTTAAAGGGCTAGACAGTCCTGTAAATTATTTGGGTGGTGGTTAAAGTTTCTGACAGGTTCCCATTAAGTCATTAGTACATCAGTGCAACGTTTCGACCTGCTGTAGGTCTTTTTCAATGCTTGAAAAAGACCTATAGCAGGTGGAAACGTTGCACTGATGTACTAATGGAAAAATTAAAGGATTTCATTGGACTTCTTCACCAATGGCTGGACGCTGTCTCTCTTCTATGGATATCGTTATTTCCAAGTGGTCTCCCTGGATGGCTGACTTGCCTCTACCCTTGAGCTGACTGCTCGGATTATGTTCCTGTTCATGTTACCTTCCAGTGCTGGCAACCATTTTTCCTTAAGGGTACCTTCACACTTAGCGATGCAGCAGCGATCCGACCAGCGATCTGACCTGGTCAGGATCGCTGCTGCATCGCTACATGGTCGCTGGTGAGCTGTCAAACAGGCAGATCTCACCAGCGACCAGTGAACAGCCCCCAGCCAGCAGCGACGTGCAAGCGACGCTGCGCTTGCACGGAGCCGCCGTCTGGAAGCTGCGGAAACTGGTAACTAAGGTAAACATCGGGTATGGTTACCCGATGTTTACATTAGTTACCAGCGCACACCGCTTAGCTGTGTATGCAGGGAGCAGGGAGCCGCGCACACTGAGCGCTGGCTCCTTGCTCTCCTAGCTACAGTACACATCGGGTTAATTAACCCGATGTGTAATGCAGCTACATGTGCAGAGAGCAGGGAGCCGCGCACACTGCTTAGCGCTGGCTCCTTGCTCTCCTAGCTGCTGTACACATCGGGTTAATTAACCCGATGTGTACAGCAGCTACATGTGCAGAGAGCCGGAGCCGGCAGCACAGGCAGCGTGAGAGCTGCAGAGGCTGGTAACTAAGGTAAATATCGGGTAACCACCTTGGTTACCTAATGTTTATCTTGGTTACAAGCTTACCTCAGCTGTCAGACGCCGGCTCCTGCTCCTGCTCGCTTCATTTCGTCGCTCTCTCGCTGTCACACACAGCGATCTGTGTGTCACAGTGGGAGAGCGCCTTTGAAGAAAACGAACCAGGGCTGTGTGTAACGAGCAGCGATCTCGCAGCAGGGGCCAGATCGCTGCTCATTGTCACACACAGCGAGATCGCTAATGAGGTCACTGCTGCGTCACAAAAAGCGTGACTCAGCAGCGATCTCGGCAGCGAGCTCGCTGTGTGTGAAGCACCCCTGAGTCGTTATAACAGCATACCATTGTCTTTTCGATTTCAAAGTCAGCATTCAGGATATCACCAATAGTTTACTTTCGGATTCTCCACAACCCATACTATTCTATGTAGATTACATCAGGGGTCACTGGAGGCCAAGTCATTGAATGCAGCTCTTCAGTACTAGTCTTGTTGCAGCAATTCTGTCTGAAAATGGGATTCATGAAATATTTTGAAAACAATTTATTTTTGATTAGCCTCTGCTATATTTATGTGGCCCCTAATCAGAGGTGCTGTTAATAGATGATTTGTAAGGGTAGAAGCAGACAGGGAACCCCTGGCCCGCTGTTCATGTGGTGATGCTCATCATACTGTTTAATCTTTTCTCTATTCATATTATACCCTATTCATACAAATGTTTGTCTCAATATACTGTATATGGCTGGAAAATACTAAATGTTTTCACTGATTATATTGTCTACTTCGACCGGAGGTGGCTGGAGCACTGCCGATTACTATTCAAGCTGATGTCATGCAACGAGAGCTGGAGACCTGTCTAATAAGAGAATACACTGCGGATAATCTGCCTCTGCTATTACATCAGGTGAAAATATCTTCTGATATCATTAATATAGTAGGGTACTTTAAAGGGAACCTGACTAATGACTAGTCAGACAGGTGGGTCCTTGCCGGCTCCTCTCTGCCCGCTTCCCTGGAGTGACAGGTCTTTCACTGCGTGTGTGCATCTGGATAGACATGTCACTCCAGGGCAGTGGGCAGGGAGAAGTTGCAGTCTACTGTCAGGTTCCCTTTAAAGGGAACCTGTCATGTAAAAATACTATTTAAAAATATACATAGCTGCCTAGCATTAGAGCATGTCTGATTGTTTAAGGGCTTAAAAGTGAATAAATAATAACATTTTAAAGGGAACCTATCACATAAAAAACACTATTCACCTGAACATGTGGGTTAATATGCAGGTTAATAGTGTTTTGACGTTGTGCAGCCACCAAACGGAGAGTCCCACTGCTGGTAGGAAATAATCCTTATTCTTTCCAGCAGCCTTGGGATTTCAGTCATAGATGCATGGCCGGTGCAGTTTCAGTCACTGCTCTGTGCATAATGAGCAGTGGCTGTAACCAATACCCAGGCTTTGACTGACAGCCAGTTATGTACTGATGTACTGTTGAGCTGGCTGTCAGTCAGTGACGGGTCTGTGGTTACAGCTGCCGTTCACTGTATACTGAGCAGTGACTGACACCACACATTTTGACTGAAAGCCCAAGACTACCGGTAGTAGAGACCATTTTCCTCCAGGCAGTAAGACTCTCAGTGTGGTGGTTGCACGACGTGAAAACACTATTAACTGGCAGATTAACCCACCACATTTACCCATCTGTAGGTGAATAGTGTTTGTTTATATCACATGTTCACTTTTAAGCCCTTAAACACTCAGACATGCACTAATACCAGGGAGCTATGGATATTTTATGCAGTCTACGGCTTTAATGTTCAATGTCTTTTACAAGCAGAATTTCATACTGAAAACTTAAATTGTGCATTATGTATATTATGCAGATTTAGCAGGTACCAAAGCCCTTGGCTTCCTGGTACTCACCACATTTGACTTCATAAAAAAGTAAATATGCTGTACTGGAAACCTCTGCGTTACCTATGCTATAAGCCTTTTCCAATGAATTGTTAATTATTTAAAATGGCTTATATTTAATGGATTTTATATCAGATTGATTGGAATTGGTATGACTCGTTACTGGAAAATTGAAGTTGTTATTCATCTATTTCTTTGCCTTTGTGGCTGTTTTCACATGTATTGTTTTAGGAAGTGTTTTTACAGTTAACTTTCATTAATTTTTTAACAATTGCATATAAAAGAAATGTAAATGTAATATATTGTGTAAAGATGAATTGACAACTGCTCATAATATTTACTTTACACCTAGAAGGTTTTACTATGTTTGTTTTATATATGTGTATATAAGGTAAAAAACAAAAATATATGGACAAATAGTTAAATTACACAGATTTGCAAAATGTAGGTTTATGAAATTTTTTTCAAATCCAATGACTGATTCTTGTCTTTTCTTATGCTTTGATTTAAAAACACTTCTATTTTTAACCAAACAAAATGCGCATGAAATTACTCAAAGGTGAGATGAACAAGAAAATCTTTATTGAGTCAAAAATATACATAATATTGCATATAAAAATTAATTGACCATTTATTCTGCAACTTTTTTGGAAATTACTTCTTGTCTCTTTTTTCCTTTTTTTCTTCAAAGCTTCTCTTGGTACATTTTCTCTTATAGAAGGCCTGCGGATCTTCTCTATGAAGTATCCAGCAGTTGTCCCCCATTATGTTCACATTCCATCTACCTTGGTATCGTCGTTCCATCTCCTTGATATTCTGATGAAATCTTCCTCCTTGCACTTTGCTAACAGCGTCAAGGTTTTCAGGAAAGACCACATGGGAATATAAAAAATATAACTTCAAATTCATCAGACAACCCAAGGCTTTGAAATGTTTCAGCATATTCTCCATGGACTTAACTTTTGGATCTTTGTTGTTACCTAAAAATTTCTTCACAACTCTAAAAAACTTCTTTAAAAGAAGCCCTTTGCTCAGCAGCTTTAATTTTTGTTTCGAACATGTCGTCCTTGATGAGTTTCCATATATCCGGACACACAAAAATGCCTTCCTTCAGTTTTGGTTTGGACAGTCCCTGAACGTTAGTACACAGGTACTTTCTTTCTGTAGAGCTTTTACAAACTTAATTATCAGTCCAAGGTTAATGTGGAGTGGGATCACCTAAGCTTTCCATAACTATGTTCTTGAGTCCAGGTTGCAAAGATGTTCTCTTTTGCCAAGTTTTTTGGCTCCAGTGATGAGTCCGATCCCAGTTGCCCCATTCATACAAAAAGCATGGGTACTTTGTGTACTCTCTTTGCTGCTCAAGGACCAACAAGAACTTTCAGATCACCACATATTGACTATCCTTGATCCTCGTAGCTATGTTTCTTGAGATAAATTCTAAATTTTCAGCTGTGAATAAGTGCGCAATGTGTTTTCGAAACTCGTAAGATGTTGCTTGTCCGCCACTGTGGAATATTTTAAATGAATTTTTAATAAAATTTGAAGATTTTACTTTTCCGTTGATCACCAGGTGGTTGGGGTATGGATGCCTTTGGGAGCAAATTGATGTGAGTGCTCAGCATTTTTAACCTGAACTTTCTAAATTCTCATAGCTTTCCTTTAAGTGCACAGAATGACCTACATGCACTGTAGCATACTTGCTGTCATTGTGCAGTAGCAATTTTCAGACATTTTTGGGGATGAATCAATAAATAGTCTCCACTTGCTCACATTGTACTCAATGTTACATTTTTCCATCAGCCTAGGAACATCACTGCAATACAGTAGAGCACCGTCTTGAGAAAAGTATGGAAGGAATTCCTTTTCTCTGCTTCTGTACCATGAAAAAAGGTACCAGGAGCTAGCAGGTTATTTTCCTGACACCAAATGACACCAAAATCATCCACCGAAGGTCACGCGAAGGGGGTCAAAGTATGGTGCAAGAAAAAGTCTATGGAGTTAGTATTTGTGAAAAAACTGTACGTGATGGATTTTTCTTTATATTTGTACTGAGTTCAGCCATCAAAAGAATACAGAAGTCACCTCTTACTTTTCAAACAATTTTACCCTTGCAGACCTGTGTTATTCTTGTTCACTGTGTGCATAAATATATATATACTCATTAAAAGGACCACATAGTGTATAACACGAACCTTATCAACATTCTTTAGCTAATCCATGTAAAATCTTATTGTGTATATTATATTGTATACAAACATATATATTATACATTCCAATATTTTTGTCAAAGTTTTTCAGTGACAGAATTCACCAGTTAGTCCGAAGTAAATACTTGCACATGCTGAGGTGGAAGAGGTTCTGTCGTCACACAAGTGTCATGGACCAATGTTATCTTCAGTACAAGGTAAGTCACATATACATGTACAATTTGGATGTTCTCTTAACCAGCTTTCCCCTAAGAGAGGCATCTTATACAGATATGCATAATCTCTACACTACATGTGGTAGTCTACAAATTGCTACTAATGGCTTCTCTATTCTACTGAGATCAATACTGGAAAGGTATATTGACTCATAAGGCTATGTTCGCACACTACGTTTTCTTGACGCTGCAGTTTTGTGTGTTTTTTGCCGCAAAAAATGCACAAAAACGCACCCGCGGCAAAAAACGCATCTAAAAACGCATGCATTTTTACCACGTTTTGGTGTGTTTTTGGCTGCGTTTTGCTGCGTTTTTGTTCACTGCGTTTTTATGCGTTTTTTTTTATCAGTGAACAATGTCATTAAAGATTGTTGGAAAAAAAAAAAAGGTCTGATGTAATTTCCTTCTTCAATATGTTCTTCATTCTCCACTACTGAATGCAGAAGAGCAGACAGTAGCTGCAGAACTACAAGGCTCAGCATGCTCCATCCACTAGTGTATGCAGGAGAGCAGACAGCAGCTGCAGAACTACAAGGCTCGGCATGCTCCATCCAGGACTGTATGCTGGAGGGAGAGGCAGGGGGAGCAGAACTACAAGGCTCAGCATACTCAATCCAGGACTGTATGGTGGAGGGAGAGGCAGGGGGAGCAGGACTACAAAGCTCAGCATACTTCATCCACTAGTGTATGCAGGAGAGCAGACAGCAGCTGCAGAACTATAAGGCTCAGTATGCTCCATCCAGGACTGTATGCTGGAGGGAGAGGCAGGGGGAGCAGAACTACAAGGCTCAGCATACTCCATCCAGTACTGTGTGCTGGAGGGAGAGGCAGGGGGAGCAGAACTACAAAGCATTTTGAATTTTCATGAAATAATTAAAAAAAAATGATGTGGGCTTCGCCAAATTTTTGAGTCCAGCCAGGTACAACTAGGCAGCTGGGGATTGGAACCCGCAGCGCAGGGTGCCCAAGCTTTCTGGGCACCCCCACTGCGAATTGCAGTCCGCAGTCGCCCCAGAAAATGGCACTTTCATAGAAGCGCCATCTTCTGGCACTGTATCCAACTCTTCCAGCTGCCCTGGTGCCGGGTGGCTCGCTAGGTAATAATGGGGTTAGGGCTAGCTGTATATTATCAGCTGGCCCTAAGCCCGAAATTCATGGTGTCACGCCAACATTAGACATGGCCACCATGAATTTCTAGTAAAGATTAAAAAAAAACACAACACACATAAAAATAGTTTTATTAGAAATAAAACGCAACACATTTAGTGACTCCATCTTTATTGAATTAAAAAACCCCCCTCCTCCGCAGTAATCCTGGGTCAAGGGTCCCGCGCCGTCCAATCCGTATCCAATATCATCTGATCGGTTTGCTGGAAGGCAAAGCGATCAGATGATGTGTCAGGTTCAAGGATGTGAATCACTTGACACATCAGCTGATTGTATAAAAGCCGTTTATACAATCAGCTGATGCATCAGTGCAAAAAAAAACAACCTACACACTTCTGTGCAGACTCCCGTCCGATCGGCGGTAATCAGTGATGCGGCCACCTGACAGTATCAGCTGATCGGTTAAGCCGGCCGGGTGTTAAAAAGCTGACCTCACCGCTGGACTTATACGATCAGCTGGTGCCGTCAGGTGACCGCATCAGCTGATCCCCAGCAGGTCCTACAGCCATCAGACGTGTCCCAGGAGTCTGTAGACAGATGAGTATGAGATTTTTTTTTTCTACTGTTCACTTTTGATTTCGCAGCTGCTTCCACCTCCCAGCGGTGGCGGTACCGGGAGGATTCACTCTTCTGTGTTTACCAACACAAGGAATCCTCTTCCTGTACACGTCACTGTACTACCCACCCCTTGCGTTTATAGCTGCGTTTTTAGTCATAGCAACGCACTAAAACGCAGCATATTTGCAATTTGCGTTTTTCATTGCGTTTTTTAACATCTCATTGAACTCAATGGGTGAAAAACGCAGTGAAAAATGCAGGAATAATTGACATGCTGCGTTTTTGTGGGTACCACAAAAACGCAGCTAAAAAAACGCTGTGTGCAGACAGCAAAAATAAAAACTCATAGACTTTGCTGGGGAAGCAAAGTCATGCTGTTTTCTGAACAAAAACGCACCCGAACAGCGTGCAAAAACGCCGTGTAAAGCGCAGTGTGCGCACATAGCCTAACTGGTCATTTTTTGTCAAGCAAATCTTTACAAGTACATAATTTTCCATTGATACATTAGTACAAAAGTAATTTGAATAATATGACATTAAGCACCCCACGTCAATAGGCACCCTACAATCATGTCACAAGGGGGCAGATGCACATATGGAACACCGTGTCCCTTGACCGGACCCAAGGGTGGAAGCCCATTTGGATGCTGGTATGAAAATGGAGTTTCCCAAAATCTTTGGCACAGGGAGGGCACCAAACCCCACTGCTCATTGTGTGACATTCTGGTTCAAAGGAACAGACTAAAAGATTAATTGGGGGCCCTTCTCCAGCGATGGACCACTTTCTTGTGCCCTTTTTTGTGTAGCATGCCTCATACTTTTATGCACTTTGGTATGGAGTGATAACTAGATTTTTAACCCACAGGAGCAAGTTGGATACATTATGGAGGAGTATGCCGATTCTGTGCAAAGAGTCCAGAGACTTTCAATAGCAAGAGAACGCTTGCTGACCGGCCAAAAAAATTCTGTAAATTTAATTACCCAGGAGGACCTTATGATCTATATGCAATGGTTAATTTGTCATCTGCACTCAGTGAAGCCCATTTACAACTATATAAGGGTACGTATCATCAGGTTCATCAAAACCATTTGAAAATAGACAGATCCTAACAGGAGACACGATAGGGTTACATTTTTGGATTAATTGGGAAACTGAGAACTGATATCAGATTGTATCAATCACTTGACCTCAATGGCAATTTTTAAATAAGCTACCACAGGTGAAGATTAAGGCTATGTGTCCACGGTAGAATGTACCTGCGGATTTTTCTGCATGAAAATCCGCGACTTTCGCGGCAAATCCCCACCTTATTTTTGCCGCGGATTTACCGCGGATTACCGCGAATTTGCCGCAGATTTGGATGCGGATTCTTTTTTTTTTTTCCCCATTCTATACCCAAAATCCGCACCAAAATCCGCAACAATAATTGACATGCTGCAGATTTCTCCGGATCAAAATCCGCGGCAAATCCGCCGCGGAAAAATCCGCAGCATGGACACAGCATTTCCAAAATGCCATTGAAATGGCTTGGAAGTGCCGCTGCTGCAGATTTTCGGAAAATCCGCGGTAAATCCGCGGCAAATCCGCGGCAAAATCCGCGGTAAATCCGCAGCGTGGGCACATAGCCTTAGACAATCTATTGCACCTTGATCCTAATCGAACTAATAGGTTCTGTTGCATTCCCCTTTGGGGCTCAGTTCCCATGATGAGTTTTTGACGTTGCATATATTTCCTGAACAAAAAAAGCACAGAATCTTAGGCTGCTTTCACACATTAGTTTTTGCATCAGGCTCAATCCGGCTCAAAAATCTATGCAACGGATTCGGCGAAAAAAACGGATCCGTTGCATAAGTTTTTCCATGAGACCCGTCCGTTTTTTAACGGATACAAATGCGGTTTTTGCCGCAGGACGCCTCATCCGGCGTCCATAGGCTTGCATTGTAAATCGCGTTTTTTCGCCGCAGACAAAAAACGCTGCAAGCAATGTTCCATGCGGCCACCGCATCGGCTAAATATGCCGCATCGGCTAAATATGCCGCATCCGGCAAAAAACGGACGCAACGCAAGGCCATGCGGCACAATCCGGTGCTAATGCAAGTCTATGAGGAAAAAACGCATCCGGCGGCAGTAAAAAAGGGATGCGTTTTTTCTGCAAAGCCCCAGATTGTGCCTGATTGCAAACAAACTGATGTGTGAAAGCAGCCTTAAGGCCCTGTCACACACAGAGATAAATCTGCGGCAGATCTGCGGCAGATCTGCGGCAGATCTGCGGTAGATCTGCGGTTGCAGTGAAATTGTGGACATTCAGTGCCAGGTTTGTGGCTGTATACAAATGGAACAATATGTCCATGATTTCACTGCAACCACAGATCTGCCAAAGATTTATCTCTGTGTGTGATGGGGCCTTTACAGTTCAAGAAATGTGGATGGATTTATAGTACTCTTATAGCCGCTCTGATTTTTATGCTACTTAAACTGACATGAGTTTTTGAAATCTGCAACATGTCAGTTTGTCTTAATTGGAATCTGTCAGCAGGTTTTTGCTCCTCCATCTGAGAGCGGCATAACGTAGGGGTCGAGACCCTGATTCCAGCGATGTGTCCCTTACTGAACTATTTACTGTCATTTTGATAAAATCAATGTTTTATCTGCTGCAGATCTAGCATGAATATGCAGAGCTCATGAATATGCTAGACTACCTTGCAGCACACCAAGTAGTTCTCTAATGATAATCTACTGCTGATTAACACTAGAACTACTGAGGTAGTCATTTTGACTACTTTGCACTATGTATTTCTATATAGGTGTCACGAGTCCAGTAGTTCTAGTGTTAATCAGTGATTTTATCAAATCTACACTAAGCAGCCCAGTAAGTTACTCATCACTGGAATCAGGATCTCTTCCCCTACACTGTGCTGCTCTAAGATTAGCTGTCAAAAATCTGTTGACAGATTTCTTATTCTGAGTTTCATATGTGAATGTTCCCTATAGAATTGCATTAGTGGTAAAAACTTTGCAGGTGAAAATTCCATATGCGTTTTTAGTGCGTTGTCACTGAGCAAACACACTAAAAAGCATGCAATAAACATAAGACTGTACAGTTTGTCAAAGACAAATACCAGGAAGTATCAAAAACAAAGTAGCTTTATTTAAAACATGACAAACAAAAAAGCAGTGTCAAAAATGTATCCAAAAAATGCACTAGAAACACAATGAAAAAAATCAAGTAAACTGAATTATCTTATAAGTGCAGAAAATCTGTAACATCAAGCACTCACCAAATACTTATTGTGGGAATGTAGCTTAGGCCTTTTTTATTCTATTGATTTCCTCTCCTAATAAACCCCATTAACGTTACAATTTGGGCGTTTCTGGCTGAAATCAATTAAATAAGACTGATCCTAAGGTTCATCTATTTATATATTTTTAGATCTTACAGTATTTGCCCATTTCTGATCGTGCTGTGGAAGTCATAGAATCACAATTAAAAGATACTGAAAATCTACAGTCCATTGATACTGGATGTACAACTTCTAGTGAAGGCCATTCAGAAGAGATTGGTAAGAAATACGTCCTTTACAGACCATTACAGTCAGTATGACTCCTATATATGTGACCTTTTTCTGTAACTGAGTCCTTCGTAGTGAGAGGATGAGCAACGGTGATGTTGTTTTACATTAATAATAATTTTTTTATATATAATTAGGGGGAATATCATACATTTTATTGTCTAGAATGAAGAATATATATATATATATATACACTAGAAGGTGGTCCGATTCTAACGCATCGGGTATTCTAGAATTTATTGTGTAGTTAATGAATGATTTTTGTTATATATATAGATGTTGTTGTGTGTAGTTGCCAAGTGTTTGTGTAGGGAGCTGTAAATGTTCTGGGTGTTGTCTGGGTGTGGGGGTGTGTGAGAGCGGTGTTGTTTGTGTGTTGTGTGTGTTGCGTTGTTTGTGGAGCGCAGCGTTGTGTGTGTGTGGTGCTGTGTGTGTTGTGCAGTTTATGTGGGTGTGTGTGTGTTTTGGGGGGAGGTATTGTTTGTGCAGTGTGTGTGTCTTGGAGGAGTAGTCCTGGGGAGAGAGGAGTATAATAGGAGGAGTAGTCCTGGAGGGAGAGGAGTATAATAGGAGGAGTAGTCCTGGGAAGAGAGGAGGATAATAGGAGGAGTAGTCCTGGAGGGAGAGGAGTATAATAGGAGGAGTAGTCCTGGGAAGAGAGGAGGATAATAGGAGGAGTAGTCCTGGAGGGAGAGGAGGATAATAGGAGGAGTAGTCCTGGTGGGAGAGGAGTCTAATAGGAGGAGTAGTCCTGGGGGGAGAGGAGTATAATGGGAGGAGTAGTCCTAGGGGGAGGAGTCTAATAGAAGGAGTAGTCCTGGGGGGAGAGGAGTCTATTAGGAGGAGTAGTCCTGGGGGGAGAGGAGTCTAATAGGAGGAGTAGTCCTGGGGGGAGAGGAGTATAATGGGAGGAGTAGTCCTAGGGGGAGGAGTCTAATAGAAGGAGTAGTCCTGGGGGGAGAGGAGTCTATTAGGAGGAGTAGTCCTGGGGGGAGAGGAGTCTAATAGGAGGAGTAGTCCTGGGGGGAGAGGAGTCTAATAGGAGGAGTAGTCCTGGGGGGTGAGGAGTCTAATAGGAGGAGTAGTCCTGGGGGGAGAGGAGTCTAATAGGTGGAGTAGTCCTGGGGGGGAGGTGTCTAATAGGTGGAGTAGTCCTGGGGGAGGTGTGTAATAGGTGGAGTAGTCCTGGGGGGAGGTGTGTAATAGGTGGAGTAGTCCTGGGGGGGAGGTGTGTAATAGGTGGAGTAGTCCTGGGGGGGAGGTGTGTAATAGGTGGAGTTGTCCTGGGGGGGAGGTGTGTAATAGGTGGAGTAGTCCTGGGGGGAGGTGTGTAATAGGTGGAGTAGTCCTGAGGGTAGGTGTGTAATAGGTAGAGTAGTCCTGGGGGGAGGTGTGTAATAAGTAGAGTAGTCCTGGGGGGAGGTGTGTAATAGGTGGAGTAGTCCTGGGGGGAGGTGTGTAATAGGTGGAGTAGTCCTGGGGGGGGAGTGTGTAATAGGTGGAGTAGTCCTGAGGGGAGGTGTGTAATAGATGGAGTAGTCCTGGGGGGGAGGTGTGTAATAGGTGTAGTAGTCCTGGAGGGAGGTGTGTAATAGGTGGAGTAGTCCTGGGGGAGGTGTGTAATAGGTGGAGTAGTCCTGGGGGAAGGTGTGTAATAGGTGGAGTAGTCCTTGGGGGGTAGGTGTGTAATAGGTGGAGTAGTCCTGGGGGAGGTGTGTAATAGGTGGAGTAGTCCTGGGGGAAGGTGTGTAATAGGTGGAGTAGTCCTTGGGGGGTAGATGTGTAATAGGTGGAGTAGTCCTGGTGGGGAGGTGTGTAATAGGTGGAGTAGTCATGGGGGCAGGTGTGTAATAGGTGTAGTAGTCCTGCGGGGGAGGTGGGTAATAGGTGGAGTAGTCCTGGGGGGGAGGTGTGTAATAGGTGGAGTAGTCCTGGGGGGAGAGTGTGATAGGTGGAGTAGTCCTGGCGGGGAGGTGTGTAATAGGTAGAGTAGTCCTGGGGGGTGGTGTGTAATAGGTGGAGTAGTCCTGGGGGGAGGTGTATAGGTGCCCAATGTGTGCGGGGGGCATGGCCGAGCGGGCACAGTGTGCGGGGGGTGTGGCCAAGCAGGCACAGTGTGCGGGGGGCGTGGCCGAGCGGGCACAGCGTGCAGGGGGTGTGGCCGAGCGGGCACAGTGTGCGGGGTGCGTGGCCGAGCGGGCAAAGCGTGTGGGGGCGTGGCCAAGCGGGCACAGTGTGCGAGAGGCGTGGCCGGGCCGAGCGGAGCGGCCAATGCGACGGTTGTCACTGTAATGACGTCATTTTGGAGCAAGACAGACAGACAGAATAAGGCAATTATATATATAGATATATATATGTATATTTATTTATTTATTTAAAATTAAGAGACCACTGCAAAATTGTTAGTTTTTCTGATTTTTCTCTTTTTAAGTATATTTTTGAGAAAAATGTAAATTGTTCTTTTATTCTATAAACTACTGACAACGTCTCCAAATTTCCAAGCAATAAATTTTGTATTTATTTTCTAAAACTGAGAAATGGTCAAAATAACAAAAAAAAGCATTGCTTTCAGACCTCAAATAATGCAAAGAAAACAAGTTCAGAATCATTTAGAAACAACAATACTAGTAATGATGTTTTACCTCAGGAAGAGTTCAGAAATCAATATTTTGTGGAATAACCATGATTTTTAATCACAGCTTTCATGCGTCTTGGCATGCTTTCCACCAGTCTTTCACACTGCTTTTGGGTAACCTGATGCCACTCCTGGTGAAAAAATGTAAGCAGTTCTTCTTTGTTTGATGGCTTATGACTATCCATCTTTTTCTTGATTACATTCCAGAGATTTTCAATGGGGTTCAGGTCTGGAGATTGGGCTGGCCATGACAGGGTTTTGATGTGGTGGTCTTTAATCCACACATTGATTGACCTAGCTGTGTGGTATGGCGTATTGTCCTGCTGGAAAAAACAGTCCTCAGAGTTGGGGAACATTGCCTGAGAAGGAAGCAAAAACATTAGCATTGTTGTTTCTAAATGATTATGAACTTGTTTTCTTTGCATTATTTGAGGTCTGAAAGCCATGCATTGTTTTGCTATTTTGACCATTTCTCATTTTCAGAAAATAAATACAAAAAGTATTGCTTGGAAATTCGGAGACATGTTGTCAGTAGTTTATAGAATAAAAGAACAATTTACATTTTACTCAAAAATATACCTATAAAGAGAAAAATCAGAAAAACTGAAAATTTTGCAGTGGTCTCTTGTTGCCATGGTGTACATTTTTTCAACAGATTTATTAAAGGAAATCTATCATCAGCATGTAATGCCTACAGACTATTTATATGTGCATGTAGCTCTTCAAAGAAAAGTCCAGCAGTACCTGTGCATGGCCAGTACGTTACTGAGACATTCGCATTTGAATTGATATGTAAAGGAGGCTGTAGATCTCTGGTCTCTGTCACTCCGGCTCTATTCACTGCCCAATGCTGGTATCTCCTGCTTGAATGGTAGCCTACATGCAGTGTTAAGCGGGCTTTACACGCTACGATATTGCTAGCAATTGCTAGCGATATCATACGCAAAAGCACCCGCCCCCGTCGTGCATGCGATTTCGTGTGATCGCTGCCGCAGCGAACATTATCGCTACGGCAGCGTCACATGCACTTACCTGGTCGGCTGCGTCGCTGTGACTGCCGAACAATCCCTTCCTCAAGGGGGAGGGACGTTCGGCATCACAGCGACGTCACCGCGACGTCACTAAGCGGCCGGCCAATCAAAGCGGAGGGGCGGAGATGACCGAGATGTAACATCCCGCCCACCTCCTTCCTTTTGCATTGCGGCCGGCAGCAGGTAAGGAGACGTTCCTCGCTCCTGCGGTGTCACACACAGCGATGTGTGCTGCCGCAGGAGCGACGAACAACATCGATAATCAACCATTATCGATTTTTAGTTTTGGGACGACCTCTCCATGGTGAACGATTTTCACCATTTTTGAGGTCGCTTAAGGTCGCTGGTAAGTGTCACACGCTGCGATATCGTTAATGACGCCGGATGTGGGTCACTAACAACTTAACCCGACGATAAAACATGAACGATATCGTAGCGTGTAAAGCCCCCTTTACTTCAGCCATCAATCAAGCAGTAGGCGATGATGGATGGGGAATAGAGATGGAGTGACAAAGGCTTCAGATCTGCAATAGTTTTTCAGTCTCATTTGCATAATAACTTAAAACCTGATTTCTTAGAAATGGAGGAATGGGCCTGACGTGTAAAGGTTTTTGCTGGACTTGTCCTTGAAAGAGCTACATACACATGTAAATATCTTTGGTGTGAAATCCTGCTGATAGATTCTCTTTTAAGCTTTGCTCCGAAAAGAGATTAGAACAGAAATGGAAGGGGCAGATATTTTTGACATTAAAGCACTAAATGTTTTAAATGGCTTTTGAATTTTAAGAAATGTAATGCAATTTAGCCCAATGATCTTTTTTATACTGGATATAAAACATCAATTTTAATAATTCTGAGACAGATGTTGTTCCAGTGGTCAGAAATATTGCTAATATGTGTTTTTTTTTCTGCTTTTAGACCTACGACAGCAGGAAGATTATGAGATACCTGAACATCAAATAGAAACAGAGCAGATAAAGCCAATTCTTCGTCAGTTGTTATCTACTTATAAGATAGAATATGATACAGAAAAGCTTAAGAATACAGCCAATGAGATGGAGCTGCTAACACTGGTGGGTTATATGGTGGTCACCATATTTTGCGAGACCATGCAGAACAATGTTTTGCAGGGGGTGTCAGTATTTTTTTGCATGGTAAGAGATGCTGTATTCACAGCAATGTGGCCTATGTGAATGGTATGCAGCTGAACGTCTGCTGAAAGTCATTAAAAGTAAAGTACAGTGGGGAAAATAAGTATGTAATACACTGCCGATTTTGCAAGTTTTCCCACCTGTAAAGAATGGAGAGTTCTGGAATTTTTTTTTTTTTTTTATAATTCTTTATTTAACCGAAAAACATGGAAATACATCATTCAAGTTCAGTAGCATTCCAAATTGCATGTAATACAGGTTATCCTCTAACAGGCTAGCTGTAACATATGCTAACCACATCATTTGACATCTCCACGTTATCCAGGGAATTTTCAAATATAAAGGTACTGTGGAGATTTAAGAGAAAGAAAAGAGAAAGAAGTATAGAAGAAGAGATTGGACCAGAAACGAGTAGAGGGGGGAGCACACAAAGGGGGAGAGGGGAAGGGAGAAGGGTAAGACAATAGGGAACAAACAACCTTGGAGCAGATATCCAACCTCTCAGAGCATACTGTCTCACGGCAACCATATGGCCCCCCTCAGTCAGGGGGAATCCAAGTACCGTATTCCGTGGAGAATTTAAACTCGATCCAGGAAAACCAAGTCTTGCGAAAAGCATCTTGCCTGTCATGTAGAGACGCCATCAAGTCCTCCATGTACATCAGTTCAGTCACCCTGTCTGCCCACATCGACAATGTCGGCGAAACGGGGGATCTCCATCTCAGGGGAATGCATGCCCTAGCTGCCATCACCAGAAAGCTTAACAGAGACCCTTTGTAGACACGAACAGAGGAGTCGGACAATTGGAGTAAGAAGAGTTCCGGACCCAGGGCCTTCGTGTGTCTAGTCACATGCCTGATCACGTCCCTCACCCCCTCCCAAAACCGCTGCAACGCGGGGCACTCCCAAAATGTGTGAAGGAAATTTCCTTCTCTAGCCCCACATCTCCAACAGTCAGAGTCCACACCTGGGTACATCCTGTGAAGTTTTGTCGGGACCCTGTACCAGCGTGCGATACATTTATAGTTGGCCTCTTGGATTTTTGAGCTAATTGATGTTTTGTGGGCAAGTGACAGCACCTTATTTCTCTGTGCAGTCGAAAGGGTGATGCCCATGTCTGACTCCCACTGCAAGAGGAACCTGGGCGGAGGCAAGTCTACAGAGTTACAAAGCAAGGTGTGAGAGATGGCCAGAGAGTGACGGAGAATCCCTTTCTCCATACACAGCTTCTCAAAAACGGTAAGGGGTCTGACAAGTCGAGTGTAGTCTGGGAGCGACCTAAGAAAGTGTTGAAGCTGGACTGAGCGCCACATGCCCAAAGGGCCAGGGACCCGGAAGGCACCAAGTTCCTCTATTGTTGGCCAATGCTCCCCGACTCCAATTTGGTGGGCGCGAAATCTGTTCCGAGAGATCCAGAGACGGAACACCGGGTCAGAGACTCCCGGTGAGAAGCCTGGGGCACCGATGATTGGAGAGAGGGGAGAGGGCAAGGGCATTAGGGATCCCCGAACTGCCTCTCGGGCACAGCAAGCTAACGTGACACCAATAGTAGGATGAGATTTAAGACCTGTGTCTACCGGAGAAAGAGCCCAGGGGAGCCCCGCTAATGGCATTTCAGTGAAGCTCTGCTCCACCTGTACCCATGGTTTGACTTCAGAGTGCCGGCACCAGTCCACAACTCTGGCAACGTGAGTGGCAATGTAATATGTCCTAAGGTCTGGAAGACCCAGCCCTCCCCGGTCCCTAGATCTACACAACAGCAATCTCGCCAGTCTAGCCGGTTTGTTTGCCCACAAAAACTTCGTTTGTATGGCAGCTACTTCCTTAAAGACGGGCTGGGGAATCCCAATGGGTAGGGTCTGTAAGAGGTATAACAGTCGCGGGAAGATATTCATCTTAAATATCGCGGACCGACCGAACCACGTGAAAGTGCCTTCAGACCAAGATTTACAGTCTTCTTTAATTTTTTGGAGAAGAGGGGTGAAGTTCAACCGAAATAGAGAGCTCACATCGGCCGATAGATTGAGTCCCAAATACCGCAAGTATTGAGGAGCCCACTGAATATCAAAGGGCCCCCTCAGCTGCGAAGCCACATCCGGGGGAAGGTTGACACCCAGTGCCTCCGATTTGGACAAATTAATCTTAAAGTTGGAGAGAAGGGAGTAACGATTAAATTCCTGCATTAGCGCTGGGAGCGAATTGACAGGGTCAGTGATAAAAAATAGTAAGTCATCCGCAAAGGCTGCTAACTTGTGTGTCACGCCCCGGGTCTCCGGTCCCTTAATGTTCATGTTCTTCCGGATGTGACGCAGCAGGGGCTCTAAAGGGAGTATAAATATCAAAGGGGAAAGCAGGCAGCCCTGCCGGGTGCCATTGGCGATCGGAAATCTCTCTGAAAGTACACCATTAACCTGGATGCGTGCAGACGGTAAGCTGTATAGAGAGCCTATCCAACTTAGCATGTTTCCCCCCAGACCCAGCAAAGCGAGGACCCCATCAAGGAACATCCAACCAACCCGGTCGAATGCCTTTTCGGCATCCGTCGACAACAGCATAAGAGAACGAGAGTCCGTTTTGGCCCTGTGAATCAGGTTAATGTCCCTCGTGGTGTTATCCCTAGCCTCTCTGCCCAACATGAACCCAGCCTGGTCAGCATGGACTATACCCCCTAAAAAGGGGGACAGCCGATCGGCCAGAATCTTGGCAAACAACTTTAGGTCCACATTGAGCAGGGAGATCGGGCGATAATTGGCACAATTGGTGGGATCTTTCCCCTCCTTGGGGACCACCACTATGTTGGCTGTTAGGGCGTCTCTTGGTAGAGGTGGGAATGGACATGATGGGATGTTGTTGAAAGCCGCCAGGAAGTGGGGGGACAGTCTTGAGCCTAGCTTCTTGTAATAGGACACTGGGAGCCCATCCAGCCCCGGTGCCCTACCCGAAGGGGATTTCTTTAGGACCGCGGCTAGCTCCGCCTCGGAGATCGGGGTCTCCAGTGACTCTATATCCTCCAATTTAAGCCTCGGGAGACCTGAAGATCTAATGTAGTCCTGAATTCTTTCTCTAGCAGTCATCCTAACTTCCTCTGTCAGATTGTTGTCAATCGAGTACAGAGCGGAGTAAAAGTCTCTAAATGTAGAAGCTATGTCAGTTGGGATAGAAGTTCTCTCCCCGGATTGCTTCTGTATATTGGGTATGAACCCCTTCATCCTTTGGATCCTCAACGCCCTTGCCAATGTCCTGCTGTTTTTATTTCCAAAATCGTAGAAGTGCCTTCGGCATCTTGCTATAGAGGCCTTGGCTTTATTGGATAGTAGCGACTTCAACTTTTCTTTTTTTTGTAAGAGGAGAGTTTTGGTCCCGTCATCTAACCGGTCTTTGTGAATGTCCGCTAGTAGTGATTCAATTTCCGCGTTTCTCTCCCGCTTCAACCGAGCCCCATGTTTGATAAACAGGCCTCGTAGTACACATTTATGGGCTTCCCATGTTACCGCGGGCGACGTGTCTCCCCCAGAGCAAAGGTTGAAATACCCCTCCACTGCCTCCTGTATTTCCTGCATGGTCACTTGGTCTCGCAGCAGGGAAGTATTCAATGTCCATTGGCCCTGGTTGACTACTGGGTGTGACAGGGAAACATCCAAAATTATTAAGGCGTGGTCAGAGAACACTATCTCATCTATTACGGTATCTCGCAAAAAGTGAAGATCCCTATGTTTGATAAAGAAGTGGTCCAATCTTGACTATGAGTCGTGGACAGAGGAATAAAAGGAGTAGTCTCTATCTGTCGGATGCTGCACCCTCCACACGTCGACTAACTGGTATTCGTGCAACCCACGCTTAATCCAACTGAGAGCGGCCCTGGACATATTGGCGACTCCCCTTGAAGTATCCATCTCTGGATCCATTACAAAATTAAAGTCCCCTCCCATTATCAACGTGCCTTCTGAAAACTCGTCAATGACCTCCAGACACTTCAGGAGAGCAGAGCATTGTCCTGTGTTAGGAAGGTACAGGGCCGCGAAGGTGAAGACCTGGGACTGGACACGACCCTTTATCATAATCAGTCTCCCATCTCTGTCCGTGTGGGTCCCTATCAACTCCCATGGCAGAGAGCTCGCGATAAGGATGCTAGTCCCTCTAGATCGTGGGTCAGGAGATGGCGAATGGTATACCGTTGAATATCTCCGGTCAGAAAGATTATATGGTTTGTCTAGGGAATAGTGAGTCTCTTGTAACAAGATTACCTGGATTCGACGTCTCCATAGCAGATTCAAGAGGATTGAGCGTTTCTCTGGGCTGTGAAGGCCCTTGACATTCAGGGACCCCACTCTAAGATCCGGCTTTGACATCTGCATCAAGACGACAACAAGGACCTGTGGGAATACAACAAGTACAGGACAAACAGACACACCACTGAGGAAGGTTCAGAGGAGGGAGAGGAAGGGGAGGGATGGAGAAGCTTGGGAAGGGTTAGAAGGAGGAAGAAATAGAAGAAGAAGGAAAGGGAGAATGGAAAAGAAAGTGAAGATAGGTTGCTCACAAAGAGCTTGCAAGCCTATGGTCCCGCCCTAGGCCTACTAGGGCGCTGTCAACGAAGACGGTTATGAACACACGTATGAAGCCCACCCGCCCTCCCACCCCACAATAAACTGACTAACACCCCCGGCAACCCCCAGAAGGCGTTACTTATTTATGAACTTCAACGACCTCTCCACCCACAAACCAAATAGCCCGCCTCCAGCCCCTCACATGATAGACCCAAAAGAAAAAACTGGAAATTACAAATGAGCACAATACACCAGATCAGCAAGCAAAAGACAGCATTTTAGACTTTTTTTTTTTTTGTTTTCAGCCAGTTCCACCGCCTGACGTGAGCCTTGGGCCCTTTCCCCGCCTCTGCGTCTGAGGGCCCATGGGCTCCCAGGATAGCCAGTCCGGGATGGAGAGGTCGGGCAGGTCCAGAAACTGGTATAGGCCCGGAAGATCCGCAGGATGACTCAATATAAAGCTGGACGACCCCCTCCGGACAATGAGGTGGAAAGGGTGGCCCCATCGGTATGAGGCATTCTTCTCCTTGATTTTAACCAACAGTGGATGGAGCTGGCGCCTCATGTATAGAGTGCGGCTGGAAACGTCAGAGAAAAGCTTAATAACAGCGCCATCCAACTTTACCAGCCCGAACTCCCAAGCCCTCCTCAGGATCAGCTCCTTGTCCGTAAAATAATGTAAACGGCAAAGAACGTCTCTTGCTGCGGATGGGTTGGCCCCTTGGGTGGCCCTGGCGACTCTGTGTACTCTGTCGCAGGAAAACGTGGCATCCAGTGGCCTATTAGTGACCATGTTGAATATTTCTTGCACCTTAGTACGGAGCGAGTGAGCAGACCAGTCCTCTGGGATACCCTTTAATCTTATATTGTTACGGCGACCTCTGTTCTCTTGATCGTCAAGCAAAAGTGCCATGTATTTAAACCGAGTGTTATAGGATTCACATTCTTTCTCCAGCCGTATGACTCTGTTTTCCATAGAATCTTGGGCCTGTTCAGTGGCCGTGATCCTGTCATCCAGGGCCCCTAGCTCCTCTCTAACCGCGGTGATGGCATGCTGATGGGATTGCTCTATCCTGCAGACTAGAGCATCCAGATCACTTTTACTAGGGAGGGCCAGAATTAACTCTCTCAGTGCCTGCATATCTGGAGCACTAAAGGCAAAACTGGCATGTGCAGGGGAGAGAGCTGAGCTGACCAGGGGAGGCCCCTCCACAGGGAGGAAGATTGCCGAGATGTCTCTGCCTGGGGATCCCTCTGGTGAGGGCAGGGGACAGTGCTCCTTTCCAGGGCATGAACTGGCAAGGTGGCGTGGGACTGTAACTGCCCCCACTTTCTGGGCCTCCCCCTCACTCCTCCGGGTCTCCTCACCTTCCTCCTCGCAGAGCTGCGTGCCTCCCATGTTGTTCCCATGAACACCACTGTGGAGCATGTCTGCCGGGCTGTGTGACATCACCGGCTGGGTTCCCTTCTCTGCTGCCGCTCGTGTCACCGCCTCCTCCCGGGGTCTCACGCCGGCAGCCGCCGGCATTTGTAGCGTTCTTGCCTGTGGGCATCCCCCTCCAGCAGGCCGCTGCGCGGGCGCCATCTTGCCACTGCTGCTCGCTCTCATCAGCTCCGGTGACGGCCCACTAAGGAATCGCTCCATCCTTCCTCCCTGTCGCACGGCTCCAGCCCCTCCGGTGAGTGCTCCCTGGGGCTTCTTTTTGGGCGGCATTTGGTGGCGGAGAGGCCGCAGAATAGCTGATAATGGGCGGTGGGTGCAGGAGCTTGGGTAGTTTGCCTCCTCACGAAGCCATGTCCAGGCCACGCCCCGAGTTCTGGAATTTTTATCATATGTACACTTCACCTGTGACAGACAAAATAAGAAAAAATCCAAAAAATCACAATGTATGATCTTTAAATAATTAATTTGCATTTTATTGCATAAAAAAAGTATTTGACACAATAGAAAAACCTAACTTAATATTTGGTACAGAAACCTTTGTTTGCAGTTACAGAGGTCAGACGTTTCCTGTAGTTTCTGGCTAAGTTTGCACACACTGCAGCAGGGGTTTTGGCCCACTCCTCCATACAGATCTTCTCCGGATCTTTCAAGTATGCTTTTTACGAAGTCACTCCTAAGTTGCCCTGGCTATGTTTTTCGAGTTATTGTCATGCTGGAAGACCCAGCCATGACCCAACTTCAATGCTCTTACTGAGGGAAGGAGGCTGTTGGCCAAAATGTCACTATACATGACCCCATTCATCCTTCCTCAATACAGTGCATTCGTCCTGGCCCCCTTGCAGAAAAGCATCCTCAAAGTATAATGTTTGCATCCCAATGTTGCACGGTTAGGACAATGTTCTTGAGGTTGTACTCATCCTTCTCCTTCCTCCAAACACGGCAAGTGGAGTTGATTCCAGAAAGTTCTATTTTAGACTCATCTGACCACCTGACCTTCTACCATGCCTCCTCTGGATCATCCAGATGGTCATTGGCAAACTTCAAATGGGGTTGGAATGTGCTGACGTAAGCAGGGGGACTGTGAAGCTATACCTGGTGCAGTTAGAGGCTAAATCACCAAGTGTCGCCAAAGCAAAAAATGACATGAACTGTTAAAATACTAGGCGGCACAGAACCTAGGGGAGCGTAGTCAAACAGGTTAAGGTCGATGCACAGAGAGGTAATGTCAGGACAATAGGGAAAACCAAGACAGAGTGCGCTAGCCGGGGTCGATACACAGAAGGAGTCAGTCAGTAAGTAGGGATGAGATTAGTCCACAGCGATGGGAAGGAGTGGAGAAGGTGGGTTAGACAAAGGGAGATATACAAGGAGAAGAGGACAGAACACCGGGATGAGCGGGACGGAATCAGGGGATGAGATGGAGAGGGGTCACGGAGAGGTCAGGGAATGCAGACACGGACAGAAGGAGGAAGTCAGGAGAGATGGAGGAGGGGAGCGGTAGTAGGACAAGATCAGTAAAGACACAAGCAGACCAGAGCCGAGTACTTGCCGAAACCGGAAATATCACTGGCGGTGCTGCAGCAGGATCGGCTCCATAATAAAGCAGATGGGAGTCTAATTCAAAGCCCGGAGGAACCCCTCCCCCAAGGTCAGAGAGAGGCCGAAAACCCAGGGGGGGGCAAAAGGGTAAGCCAGCTCTGCAGGAAGCCGGCCAACAGAGCAAAGGCGAGAAACCGGCTCTGTAGGATGGTGGGCCTGCAGAGCATGGTCATGACAGGAACAATGCGTGCCCTGCAGGATTTTAATCCATGAAGGTATAGTATGTTACTAACTGTACGCTTTGAGACTGTCGTCCCAGCTCTCTTCAGGTCATTGACCTGTCATCCCATGTAGTTCTGGGCTGTTTTCTGACCTTTGTTAGAATCATCCTTACCCCACAAGGTGAAATCTTGCTTGGAACCCCAGACCGAGTAAGATTGACAATCATCTTGTGTTTCTTCCATTTTCAAATAATTGTGCCAACAATTGTTGCCTTCTCACCAAGCTGTTTGTCTATTGTCTCATCTCAGCTTTTGAAGGTCTACAATTTTATCCCTGGTGTCCTTAGACAGCTCTTTGGTCTTGGCCATGGTGGAGAGGTTGGAGTGTGATTAATTTAGTGTGTGGACATGTGTCTTATATACAGGTAATGGGTTCAAACAGGTTCAATGAATACAGGTAATGAATGCAGAGTAGGAGGGCTTCTTAAAGAAAAAATATCAGGTCTGTGAGAGCCAGAATTATTGCTGGTTGCTAGCTGATCAAATACTTATTTCATACAATAAAATGCAAATTAATTATTTAAAAATCATACAATGTGGATTTTCTGGATTTTTGGGGGTAATTCTGTCTGTCACAGTTGAAGTGTACCACTTTGTGTGTTAATAACTGAGATTCATTTCTCAATCAAAGGTCAAAGTCAAAGGTGTTTTCCCACAAACAAAGTTAATTTTAAAGTTGATTTTAATCAATAGATCGTGAAATAATAATAATTTCTTCAATTGGATGTGTTAATAAAAATGTCCCTGTGCTGTGATAATCCTATATATGTGTCCCTGCTGTGTACTGTGTAATGGCTGTGTCTGACATGTTATGATCATACCACATCTACTGGGCTGGGGAGGAAGCAAAAATAGAGTATGCAGATATTATAGTACAGCATGGGATCACAGCTGATTCTTTTTGTGAGGTAAAGTATTTCCCTGCCTGTTTTTAAAAAATGTTTTACAACAATTTACTGTCATTTTGTTTCTTGTTTATTGTACACCCCTCATATATTGTAAATATTTTCTTATATCTTTTCATGGGACAACACTGAAGATATGACACTATGATACAATGTAAAGTAGTCAGTACACAGCTGGTATAACAGTATAAATTTGGTGTGTCCTCTAAATAACTAAACACACAGCCATTAATGTCTAAACCGCTGGCAACAAAAGTGAGTACACCCTTAGTGAAAGTGACCAAACTGTGCCCAAAGCATCAATAGTTTGGCCACCATTATTTTCAGCACTGCCTTAAGCATTTAGTTCACTAGAGCTTCACAGAAGCCACTGGAATCTTTTGTTTGAGGATGCTCCATAAATGCACTATAGTGTTTAGGTCTGGAGAAACCCTTGGTCAGTCCAGCACCTTTGCCCTCCGTTTCTTTAGCAAGGCAGTGGTTGTCTTGGAGGTGTGTTTGGGTTGTTTTCATGATTGAACACAAAGCGAGGGGATCGTGTTCTGCTTCAGTATATCACAGTACATGTTCTCATTCATGGTTCCCTCTATGAACTGTAGCTCCAGTGTTTCATGGAGCGAGCAGGAGGTCACTCTTCATTGAAAATCAATGAGACCCTCATTGTAGCTTGCTTTGAGAGCTTGTGACGTACCCTCTGTCTTCTGTGAAGTCTGATGTTGCAGTCACAGGATGGCATCGCGAGACTAGAGCGGTGTCGATAAAAGGTGAAGCCGCCAGAAGGTGAGAATAAGAGTAGGCTCAAGCACTTTAGGTTAAAAGCACCACTCGAGCGCTGGAAAAAGCAAACAAACACTGTAGTGGTGCTTTATACGTTTTTTCTTACTTTTTTACTTTTAATCTCTTGTTCTATAAACTGAAGTACCAAAATATTGCAGCAAATAATATAAATTATGGTCTTTTATGAAGTCTTTACAGAAGCACAAAGTTGACAGTGACGGGGGCCTTCAACAGGCCTGTGGCTACTATGGCAACTCATCGGCAGCCCACAATAGCATAAAGGGATGGGTGAGGGAGTGCGATGGGCACCTGAAATGCCATGTTTCCAGACATACACATCTTAAATGCTGTGTTCAAAGATTTCCATTCGCATTCAGAGGTTAATCTCAGCAATAAGAGTTAGGGGGGCTTTACATGTTGTGACATCGCTACCAATATATCGTCGGGGTCACATCGTTAATGACGCACATCCAGCGCCGGTAGCGACATCGCAACGTGTAAATCCTAGATGCAACGATGAATGAGCACAGAAGCATACAATATTGGTGATCTGTGTAACGTCGTTCATTTCCATAATGTCTGTTCGACCACAGGTACGATGTTGTTTGTTGTTCCTGCAGCACCACACATCGCTCTGTGTAAACCCGCAGGAGCGACAAACATCTCCTTACCTGTGTCCCGACGGCAATGCGGAAGGAAGGAGGTGGGCGGGATGGTATGTCCCGCTCATCTCCGCCCCTCCGCTTCTATTGGCTGGCCGATTAGTGACGTTGCTGTGACGCCAAACGCACCTCCCCCTTGAAGGAGGGATTGTTCGGCAGTCACAGCGACATCGCCGAGCAGGCATGTGCGTGTGAAGCTGCCGTAGCGATAATGTTCGCTACAGCAGCAATCACCACATATCGCATGTGCAGCGGAGGTGGGTGCTATCGCGCTGGACATCGCTAGCAATTGCTAGTGATGTCGCAACGTGTAAAGCCCGCCTTAGTCCGGTATATACTATTGCAGGCAGGTTCCGGCTATGTAACACAATTGGCAAAGGCTGTGTGGGGAGCGGGCTCAACTCCTGTTCCAGTCTATACACCTGCAACTGACATATGACGTACCGTACATGTATGTCACACTTCGGAAACGGGTTAAAGATATCATTATTAGGTTATTCATGCTAAAAGAACCATGGGCAGCATAAATTGTAGCTAGGCTCCATCATTACAAATATGTACTGTATGTTTTACTCTGAAATTATACGACATTTCAGATAAAACATACTTTGAACAGCAAGCCGGGGACAAGGTGACTAAGATATCAAATTATTGGTGTGGGTCATACTGATTTTGGACAATGCAACTCTACATGATTGACATGTCTACCCCTATACAAATATGGAGAAAGACCTGTCAATCAAGGGAGCAGGGTGGGGCAAAGCCGGCAGGACTCATCCTTGATTAGTCATTTCAGGTACTTTGTTCCTATCTCCCTATTCAAAGTATGTTTTCTCTGAAAATCCCTTAAAAATCCCTCTAGGACAGGGTTACACGGCGGCTACGCCCATGACAACGGGCACATGCCCAAAAATCACTATGTCCTGCTAATACATTGTAAAACAGGTAAATGGGGTCCCATTGCAACCTCTAGGGCACAACATGTAAGTCACAATTGTTAGAGCCATTCACCTGTAGTATGCGATGATGTAGGGATTAGGGATGAGCGAATGTATTCGCCACTTTTCGGTATCCGACGGATAATGCGGTATTCGAGTTATTCGCTATCCAGCGGCTAATATGGTGTTTGCTCCATTTTCATTTCTGGACTTTCTGGCGCCTTTTTCCATCCAATGAACACATCTGATGTTGCTTGCCCTCATAAAAATGCCGCTGCCATCTTTGTTGTGGTGTTACTGTAATTGGCTTTGCCGCACCGCATCATAGGGGCTATATACGCCAGCGGCCATTTTGGTCAGTCGGTCTCTCCCTCTCTCTTTCTTACTCACCGATCACGTGCGAGGCTCTGCACAGCTGTCACACTGTGGCGGGTTCTCCAGCTTTTGAAAATGCCGTCCGCACATTATTCCATCTCATATTCCCTGCTTCCCCCGCCCACTGGTGCCTGTAATTGGTTGCAGTCAGACATGCCCCCACGCTGAGTGACAGCTGTCTTACTGCAACCAATCACAGCCGCCGGTGGGCGGGTCTATATCGTGTAGCAAAATAAATAAATAATTTAAAACAACGATGTGATACCCAACCAAATGATACCCAGCCAAGGTAAGCACACATCAGCGGGCTGGTATTCTCAGGATGGGGAGGGCGAGGGCCATGGTTACGGCCCCCCCTTTCGCAGCCGAGAATATCAGTCCGCTGCTGCCCCGAGAATGTCGCATCCATTAGAGGCGAAAGTCCCGACGTGTCACCGGCCCTTCATAAGTGCCGTGATGCGGTGGCAATCAGGGTAATGAGTTAATAGCAACCCATAGCTGCACTAAGTCCAAGATTAGTAATGGCAGTGTCTATGACACGCCATCACTAATCTGTAAGTAAAGTAAATAAACACAACACCGAAAAATCCTTTATTTGAAATAAAACACCAAAAAGCCCCTCTGTCACCACTTTATTAACCCCCCAAATATCCAGGTCCGGCGTAATCCATACTGATTCAGCAATGTCTGTGAGCGAGTGCTCAATGCAGCCTCATTCCGTGAACGATGCTGCAGGGGTAACGCCAGGTCATTGCTCACGGTCGGTGATGTCAACACATTACCGCTCGTGAGAACTTCAGTGCTGTCGTAAAGCACAACTCAGAGTGATGTCACTGACCGGCAGTGACCCTGCGAAAACTCAGATCCAAGCTCCCGCAGGGTCACTGCTCCATCACACACACTGTTTGGGGGGGGAAACACATACATCACAAATAAAAGTTGTAATATCATCTATCTATCCATCTATCTATCTATCTATCGATCTGTCCATCTATCCCTCTATCTATCTATCCATCCCTTTATCTATCTATCTCTCTATCTATCTATCCATTATCTATCTATCCATCTATCCATTATCTATCCATATATCCATCTATCTATCCCTCTATCTATCCATCTATCTATCTATCATCCATCCATCTATCCCTCTATCTATCCCTCGATCCATCTATCTATCTATCTATCCATCGGATAGATAGATGGATAGATAGATAGATAGATAGAGGGATAGATATAGGGATAGATAGATAGAGGGATAGATAGATAGATGGATAGATGGATAGATAGACAGATAGATAGATAATGGATAGATAGAGGGATAGATAAATAACTAGATAGAGGGATAGATTGATGGATAGATTGATGGATATATAGATAGATAGATAGATAGATGATAGATAGAGGGATAGATAGATAGATTGTAAAGAAAAAAAAATCCCCTGTAATACATTTTGGAAGTCCCACGACGACTCTGGACCTTCTAGAATATGGGGGGCATGCTCAGGGAACATGTCCCCAATTTTCTAGAGGTGCAGACCCTCCATGTGAGGAGTGTGGGGGCAAAGAATCTGCACCTACCCTCCCCGTGTCACAGCAGCAGTGTGCGTGCAGCTAGCGCAGCTCCACAGCCATTCTCAAGGAACACAGGGAGCTCAGCTGACAGCCGCGCTCTGCGCATGCGCCTAGCGTGTATTGTGAAGGATTAGGGACGCAGGGGATCAACGCTGCAAAAAGGTAAAAACACCGGGGGAACACCAGGGAACACCGGGGAGGTATGGGGGGTGACTTAGCTGGACCCGGGAAGCAGTTTTCTGTTGCATGTGTCATGGCACATGCGACAGAAATCAGAAGAGGGTGAATGTGTGCGGCGCGTTAGTGTGCGTCCTGTCATCTTGGATGAATTAGGAGGAGACAGAAATGCAGTGAGGCACTTTCTATAGGCTGTGCCCACACTGTTTCTGCCTTTTCTTATCCATTTCAGCCTCTTCCTTAGTCACCACAGCTCACCGACGGGTCCAACATGAAATTATTCTGGTTTCCCATAGACTTACATTGGCGGTTGAATATTCGCGAATACTCAAATAGCTGCGAGGTATTCGTTGGATATTCAGCGAAGCGAATAATAGGGTATTCGATCATCCCTAGTAGCGATCTTTGGCCGCGTGATGTGTCTCAGCTACGTTTTCTGTGGAACCAGAGTGTTGAAACCATTAAAAATTGTATAGGGAAAAACCATTTCAATTCCTTGTTTATCAACTACTTTACCTATTTTTACAGGTCTCTGCTAAGTTCCGAAGTGCATTTATCAAGCAAGAGACTATGAAAACATTTCCAATGTATGATTCTGGAAAGGAAACAAATGAAGGATGGGGATTTAGAGGTCCACATATGGCTTTTAAGAAAATCTCTAACTGGCTTCCATTCATAAAGGTAAGTAAATAAAAAATTCAAAATTCATAGGTTTTTAATTTGCACAAATAACATTTCTTTTCTGAAAGAGGTCCTGTCATCAGGCTAAAGGTGAACAGTTTTTGATCTTATTTTATTCCAGTTGCTCCAGCTGAGTATTCTATTTTTTGTGAATAAAGTGAATGAATATTCACCATCTTCCCCACCCTGCACTCACATTCTATACCTGCTGTAATATATCGCTGTACCAGTGTCGCATCGCAATCATCAGCGACTCTAAGAGTGAGAGCATGTATATCTATGCAGCTGTTACACTCAGCTGAGGAGAGTTGCTGATGATTCCAATGTGATCCTCAGTCTGGTAGTACCGGTAAGGCCCGTTTCACACGTCAGTGAAAAACACTGACGTTCTTCACTGATGTGTAAAACACGCACATGTCCCTCCGTGTTCCGTGATTCACGGCACACGTGGGTTGTCCATGTGCAATCCATGATCCGTGATTGCACATGGATATTACTCACCTTCCTTCGTTCCTGCTGTCCATGGTGCTGAAGTCTCCAGCTCTGCAGCGTCCGCCCACCGCTCTCAGCACCTACTTCCTGGTCAGCTGTTCCTGCTCTCATGAATATTCATGAGCCAGGCAGGAGCTGCCGAGACCAGAGGCTGCAGAGCGAATCGCAGGCAAGGTACGTTGAAAACTTTTAATATTTAATATGTCCGTGATTTTCTTGTACGTGTTTCACTGATCACACACGGATCACACCATAGTGTGGTCCGTGGGTCATCAGTGACGCCAGACAAAAACTGACATGTCTCCGTGCAGAATCACGGCCAAGGGTGCACGCTGCACGGAGACACGTTCAGTGAAAAATCACTGATGTGTGAGCAGACCCATTCATTATAATGGGTCTGCGTATGTCAGTGATTCTGGTACGTATAAAAAAAAGCACAAACGTACCAGAATCACTGACGTGTGAAAGGGGCCTAATACAGCAGTCAGAGTGTGGGTGCACATGCAGGACTCAGAGTGGTGGCTGGGATTACGAGACAGGAGGCTGAATATTCATGCACTTAATTAGCCCAGCGCTTGCTCACCACAATCATTAGCACTACTGATCTGAGAGGGACAATGTGTATGCCTATGCAGGTGTCACTTTCAGATCAGTAGAGCCACCGAAAAATTGCGACGCGATCCTGGTACAGTGATACGATACAGCAAGCATAGAGTGTGAGTGCAGGGTTCAGAGCGGTGGGCAGGATTCTCAGTGGGGAAGAGGGTGAAAATGCATTCACTTTATTATCCGGGGCTTAGAGCAACACAAGTGGACAATGAAAGTTACGTATCCTAAAATAGGGCTGCACAAGCCCTCTTTCAGAATACTCTTAGTTTGAGTACGCAACTAGGGCTTATTTTTGGATTAGATCTTATATTTCAAGCCTACTCCAAAGAGGCTGAAAAATCCTGCTGGGGCTTATTTTTGGGGTATTGCTTATTTTTGAGGAAACACAGTAGCAAATATTTGGCTGTAGAGTTGGTGCAAATTTATTCACAGGTCCCATTCCGTCAGTCATGATAGTAGTCTGTAGATACACAAAAGGGAGGGGAGCGCATGTGAAGAATCTCAGAGACACAGGTAGATGAACAATCTGTGAAACCGCTCACCTGGAGAGGTTATGCAACCCTACACAACCACGGTTAAAGCGTAAGTGTTGAATCTGGGCAGTGTCCCAGTCGCCACTGTAAAATTCCTCTATCCGAGTAATCTGGGTGTGTAGCTTGTGGAGCGGTCATGTGACCAGTCACATGGAATGCACATCACTGCCGGTCCTAGGTGAAGTTACCAGCCTCAGAATAGAAAGCAGCTCCTGCCGTGAGTCCCAAGGTGGATCCACCTGATGAAGATAGTCTCTATTGAAACGCGTTGTGGTATGAAAAGAAAATAAAGTTTTCAAAGCTAGAAGTTATCTTCCTCTTCCTTAGCGCTCCATTGGACCGTGCAAATTTCTTAGTCATGATAGTAGTCTGTGGCCTCTGGACAGGAAAGAGTTCATTCTCATACCGGCAAGGTGCAATGACACACATGCATCGCACAACAACAATGATATCATGCCAGGTCAGATACTACAAAGAAGAGCTGTGGACTTTGCTAGGTATGAGATGGTACTCCAGTCTAGCGGCAACATATGAAATGGAACGTGTGGATCAGTTTACAGCAACTCTAGTCATCTAGTTGGCTGTGGTCTCCTACAGCGCCACAGCTACCTCTCAGTTTTAATACTGTAAAAGAAGAGCCAAAGATCTTCTCAGAGAGCTGTCAAAAGAAGGAAAAAACCTCCCCACTAACATTATAATAACTTTTTTCTCGCATTTTCTTAACTCTAACTAAAGTAAGGTTAACTTTAGGGTTAGAATTAGGTTTAGAATTTAAAAGCTGATTTCTATGAGCCCTAATTGCAAACCTGATAGTTACATAAAATTGTTACACAAAAATGGTCTACAATGGTTTACTATGAATTCAGCATGGCCGTCGACAATGGTCTGCTATGGTCTACAAAGTAGAAATGTCAGGTTATAACCATTTTTCGAAAATATAACTTGCTTCTTAAATTTAAAGTGCACAATGAACCTTTATATATTTGTATAAAAAGCGCACTAGCATATTTGGTAGCCATAAAATCAGAACAAATAGAGAAAAACAAATGATAAATGAAGGCATAGCAAAATGCCTATTTCCGATGACTGCCTTTTTGACACCATAAGCCGCTGTAGTGTACATTTCCCATCTGCCTTCTCCATCCGCAGAATAAAGAGTGCCGGTATCACGCTGTCAGGGCAATTTAGTCAGACAGCAGGACGTCCATTTCCTATGCGCTATTACATGATTCATTGTAAGACAGTTATGTGAGTAAGGTAGAATCTGATAGCAAATCTTATGTCTCCCTGCCAGAGTTGTCCTTTAATTCGTGGAAAATGAAAAGTTAACAACATAGCAATATGGATTCTTAGAGAACAAAAGTTGCTTACAAGAATTGATGCGCATTTATGGCCATCATAGCTATTGCACTTTTGCATTTTTCTTCTAGATCAAGCCTAAGAAAGATCCATGGCAACAGAAATTTTTAGCAAAATTAAAACAGCACAAGAAAGTGGATGAGCTGCTGCGCCAATCCCAATTTACAGAGGTATCTGAAAACATACACTTCTTTGGGCTGATGAATGAATGTAGTATAGGAATGGCAGACATGACAGCTAATGTTACTAACAACTCCGTGTAGGCTACAAATGCAGAGAAAGCCATGGAGGTTCTTCAGGAGCATGCCGCATGGGTATTACAGCCACATAAGAGTAATCCTGAGATATGGGGAAAGAGGTACAGTCCCCCAGACCTGTCATGGGTAAGTAAGCCTACTGCTGGAGGTAAGGCAAATCTGGATATGTTTAACATACTGTGTATATATAATGCTAATATGTTTTTAACCAAATATCATTTTCAGGATCAGAATACAAGTGGATTATCTCTACAGCAAACCAACATTAAGACTTCAGACATTGCAGGTCTCAGTAAGCGCCCGGCATCTTCCAAGACTAAGAAGGAAACCGGGTACATACAGACGTTTTTCACTACCTCTTGTAGTTACATTAGTGAGCCCATCACTATCATTCATTGCAATGCGTCTTAGGGACAAAAGTATTGGGACACACCTCTTATGCGGGCGTCACACGGTGCGATCTATCGTGCGATCGCACGAGCGATCATACCCGCCCCCATCGTTTGTGCGTCACAGGCAAATCGCTGCCCGTGTTGTACAAAGTCGTTAAACCGCCATCACACGCACTTACCTGCTGAGTGAACTCGCTGTGGGCGGGGAACATCCTCTTCCTGAACGGGGAGGGACGTTCGGCTTCACAGCAACGTCACACAGCGGCCGGCCAATAGAAGCGGAGGGGCGCAGAGGAGCGGGATGTAAACATCCCGCCCACCTCCTTCCTTCCGCATAGCCGGCGGGTGCCGCGGGACGCAGGTAAGCTGTGTTCATCGTTCCCGGGGTGTCACACGGAGCGATGTGTGCTGCCCCGGGTACGATGAACAACCAGCTGAAAGAAAAATAAACGATTTTTTAAAAATGAGCGACGAGTGACAGATAAACGATTTGCACATCATTTGCAAACGTTTTGCGTCACTCGTAGGTGTCACACAGGATGACGTCGCAAATGATGCCAGATAGGCGTCACAAAAACCGTGACCCCGACAATGCATCGCACGATAGATCGTCTCGTGTGACGCCCGCATTAGTTATCCAATTCCATTTTTTGTTTAGTTCCATTGCCACAGATTTATAAAACCCAGCCACCATCCAGTCTGCCTTTACTAACTTTTGTGAGAGAATGGGGCGTTCTCAAAAGCTCACTGAATTTGAGCGTGGTCCTGTAATCGGGTGTCACCAATGTAACAAATAAGCTTGTGAAATGTCTTCTGACATAAATATTCCACAATCAACTGTGACTGGTGTTACTGAAAAGTGAAAGCATTTAGTAACCACAGAATCTTGGCCATTAAGCAACAGACCACATAAAGTTACAGAGTGGGGTCACCGAGAGTGGAGGGGCATAGTTGATAAGTATCTGCTGACTCAATAACTTCAGAGACCAAACCTCCTCTGCAGAGGTGTATCTAGGCTTTCTGGCACCCGGGGCAAGAATCCTGTTTGGCGCCCACCCCCCGCCCCGTGGTTTGGGTAGTCGTCATGTGGCCGCTCATTCATATATGATTTGCACATTTAGTCATGTGCAGACGAGCTGCTCTTCCTAAAGGTCCAGTCACACTAAACAACTTACCAGTGATCCCAACAACGATAGGGATCGCTGGTAAGTTGCTAGGAGGTTGCTGGTGAGATGTCACACTGCGACGCTCCATCGATCCCACCAGCAACCTGACCTGGCAGGGATCGCTGGAGCGTGGCTACACAAGTTGCTGGTGAGCTCACCAGCAACCAGTGACCAGCCCCCAGCGCCGCGTGGAAGATGCTGCGCTTGGTAACTAAGGTAAATATCGGGTAACCAACCCGATATTTACCTTGGTTACCAGCTCACGCAGCTACACGTGCACAGAGCAGGGAGCAGCGCACACCGCTTAGCGCTGGCTCCCTGCTCTCCTAGCTACAGCACATATGGGGTTAATTACCCGATGTGTGCTGCAGCTAAATGTGCACAGAGCAGGGAGCAGCGCACAATGCTTAGCGCTGGCTCCTTGCTCTCCTAGTTACAGCACACATCGGGTTAATTAACCCGATGTGTCCTGCAGCTACATGTGCACAGAGCAGGAGCCGGCACTGACAGTGAGAGCGGTGGAGGCTGGTAACAAAGGTAAATATCGGGTAACCAAGGACAGGGCTTCTTGGTTACCCGATGTTTACTGTGGTTACCAGCCTCCGCAGAAGCCGGCTCCTGCTGCCTGCACATTTAGTTGTTGCTGTCTCGCTGTCACACACAGCGATCTGTGCTTCACAGCGGGACAGCAACAACTAAAAAATGGCCCAGGACATTCAGCAACAACCAACGACCTCACAGCAGGGGCCAGGTTGTTGCTGGATGTCACACACAGCAACATCGCTAGCAACGTCACAAAAGTTGTTCGTTAGCAGCGATGTTGCTAGCGATGTTGCTTAGTGTGACGGGGCCTTAAGGCCTAGCACACATGGGGAGAAAAAAAAATGGAGCGAGTGTAATGCGATAAAATCGCATTCTACTTGGACCAATATTACTGTATGTGCCCGCTCCCATAAGCAATTGTTTTCTCAGCCCTAATCGGACCGAGAAAACAGTCGAGTGTAATGCGAGCCTGTTTCACTCGCACCCATACAAGTCTATGGGGTGAGAGAAACATCGCACTGTACTCGCGTTACATCGGTGTAACACGACTGTTGTGCGATTCTCGCATCAGCCGGCCCTGAAAAATTCCGGCCCTTCCCTCCACAGCGTCGGCCCTCCTTACTGCAGCTATGATCTGATCGCACGATTGGACCACAATTGCATGACCCTCGGCTCCTGCTGTGCTGCGAGCATGAGCCGAGTATCATGTGAGGACTCGCAGTAATCCCCATCTCTGTGATGACTGCTGGAAACATCGAGCGGAGCTGAATCCTGACAGTGAGTATATTATACGTTGTTAGCATTGGGCTACAAAGCTAATTTAATTTTTTATGATGAAAGTCTGCAGTCATTCTAAGTGACTGCAGGCTTCTGAATTCTGACAAAGCATGCTCTGCACACTTTCTGTCCGTCTGCTGCTGTCGTCGATATATTTAAAGGGAACCTGTCAGGTGCAATATACACCAGAACCATGAGCAGTTCTGTGCATATTGCTAATCTTTGCCTAACCATCCCTGTATACACTAGCATAGATAAAGAGATCTTTAGAAAAAGTATTTCTAAAGATGTCTTATCTTATGCGATGCTGCCATCGCCACCTGACGCTGGATTTCGGCTCCGTGCACATGATCCCGGAGTTTTAGTCATGTGCACTATAAAGCCGGGTGTAGGCATCCTGGCTTCAAACTGAAGTAGTGCGCATGACCGAAACTCCGGGGTCATACACACTGAGCCGAAATCCAGCATCAGGCGGCAACAGCAGCGGAGAGGTGAGTGAGATCATCCTGTGACGCTGCGTATTCATTAGCATGTTAGTACACCCACAGGGGCGTATTAACATGCTAATGAGGCCGACTAGCAAGGGAAGTAACGCCCAGGGGACTAGTCCCCTCGCTCATTAACATACGATATAAGATCTTTAGAAATACTTTTTCTATAGATCTCTTTATCTATTCTAGTGTATACAGGGACGGTTAGGCAGGGATTAGCAATATGCACCCAGAACTGCTTGTGGTCCTGGGTGCATATTGCGCCTGACAGGTTCCCTTAAAAACAGCCAATTGGCGAGAGTGCTAGGTGCCGGATCCCGGCCGATCAGACACACTGACCATATACCGCACACAGCCATGACACACTGAGAGTATACTACACATAGCCATGATACACTGACCGTATACAGCACACAGCCATGACACATTGACCATATACTACACACAGCCATGACACACTGACCATATAACGCACACAGCAAAGACACACTGGACATATACCGCACACAGCCATGACACACTCACTGTATACTACACACAGCCATGATACACTGACTGTATACAGCACACAGCCATGATACACTGACCATATACTACACACAGCCATGACACACTGACCATATAACGCACCCAGCCATGACACACTGGCCGTATAACGCACACAGCCGTGACACACTGGCCGTATACTATACACAGCCATGATACACTGACTGTATACCGCACACAGCCATGATACACTGGCCGTATACTATACACAGCCATGACACACTGGCCGTATACTATACACAGCCATGACACACTGGCTATATACCGCACACAACTCTGACACACTGGCAGTATACAGCACATTGTACTCACACAATGGGCGTATACTGCACACAGTCTTGGCACACTGGTCATATTGTATTCTGCACACGACACACACTGGCCATATACAGTACACATGCATTGGACATACTGTATGCCGTATACAGCACTCACACACTGTACACAGCACTCACACGCTGTTTACAGCACTCACATATCGTACACAGCACTCACACCCTGTATACAGCACTCACATATCGTATACAGAACTCACATATCGTATACAGCACTCACACACGCGACATGCTGTATACAGCACTCACATACTGTATACAGCACTCACACGCCGTACACAGCACTCACACCCTGTACACAGCACTCAAATGCGACACGCTGTATACAGCACTCACATACCGTATACACCACTCACGCCTTACACAGCACTCACACACGTGACACGCTGTATACAGCACTCACCCACTATGCAGCACTCACAACTGTTATACAGCATTCACACACTCCGTACACAGCACTTTAACCCTGTATACAGAATTCACACATGCCGTATACAGCACTGACACCCCGTATACATCACTGACACCCCGTATACATCACTGACACCCCGTATACAGCAGTGACATCCGTATACAGCACTGACACCCCGTGTACAGCACTGACACCCCGTGTACAGCACTGACACCCCGTGTACAGCACTGATACCCCGTATACAGCACTGACACCTTCTATTCAGCACACACACACTGAACATACACAGCACACACACTGAACATATACAGCACACACACACACACACTGAACATTTGAAGTTACTAATACATTAGAGATATGGTGATATATATTAGACATAAACACACTTAGCTCAGATATCAATACCTGCTGCTTAGTTGCCCCTGTAAGCTCAGGTACAGTAATGAATATGTTTAATACCTTAATATTTGTACAAGTAACAAATAGTGCTGAATATATTCACTCATTACTAGCTCCTATTGCACAGATATGAAGGTATGTTTATTTTTTTGGTGTTATGTCTGTAAACTGGTATCCACCCTCATATTATGGATTATGGATTTAGAATGAGATACTGTATCATAAACATATACCTAATAATATGATGTTGTCCCAATACTTTTCTCCATACAGTGTATGCTTTCTATCTAATATATAAAGCTCAGTGTATGTATGTGTGTATGTATGTGTGTATGTTTGTATGTATATATGTGTGTGTGTGTGTGTGTGTATGTCCGCTAAAGGAATTCGCACCTTCGCATTTAGAATCACGAAATTTTGCACAGACACTCCATGTGACTCAGGAAACGTCATAGACTATGTTTTGAGGGGAAAATGTAACCCCGCGCTTTGCAGTTACTCTCCAAAATCCTGCCTCCATTAAAATGAATAGAGGTGGGACTACAGGCTTTTAATAGCAACTGTCACTGGTTGCTATAGGAACAAAATAAACTGTTAGTATAAGAAGCTTATGTGTGAGGTAATATGATGTCGGTGGTGAGACGGATAGAGAGAGACAGAAAGAGACAGACGGAGACAGACGGGGAAAGAGACAGAGAGATAGAGACAGACTGGCAAAGAGACAGACCTGGAAAGAGACATACCTAGTAGTGATGAGCGAGCATGCTTGTAACTACTCGGTACTCGCACGAGTATCGCTGTACTCGGGCTGCTCGGCGGGGACCGAGTAATCTCGCGATACTCGTGCTGTACTCGTGGTCTTCATTTCTGCATGTTGGCGCTCTTTTGAGAGCCAGCCCTCATGCAGGGATTGGCTGGCAGACCACTGCAATGCCACAGCCCTGTTAGTTGTGGAATTGCAGTGATTGGCCGGCCTGCACAGCGTGACCGAGCCTTTATACCGGCCGGCGCGCTGTGCTCTGCTCACAGCTATCCAGACAGTCAGTGCAGGGAGAGTGTCGCTGATTCAGGGAAAGCTTTGCGGCCCTTTATAGTTAGTTCCGGAGCAGGGCTGCAAACAGTGTGACCAGAAGTCCTTCTCAGGACTATTCTAGTTGTATACAGGCAGGCAGGGTATAGCCAGGTCGGAGTACAGTAGCAGAGTCCTTCTCAGGACTATTGTTGCTATATACAGGCAGGGTATAGCCAGGTCGGAATACAGGCTAGTGACCAGAAGAGTCCTTGTCAGGACTATTGTAGCAGTATACAGGCAGGCAGGCAGGCAGGGTATATAGCCATTCCTAGTGGTGACCGTATACCAGCCTTCATCATATCTGGGGCTGGTGTACACAGTCTAAAACAGTCCAGATAGTGTCAGACTTCTCAGTAATTGTCGCTCCTAAAAACCAGTTAGGTTCTTATTGCGTCCGTGCTTGCATTTAAAAACAGCACGTGTGTGGCAGTCGGTGGCAGCGTACAGGTGCACGTTTTGCACAAACTATTATATAACGCACAAGTCTAGTGTATAATACACGTCAGTCAGCAGTGTCTGATAGTGTCAGACTTCTCAGTAATTGTCGCTCCTAAAAACCAGTTAGGTTCTTATTGCGTCCGTGCTTGCATTTAAAAACAGCACGTGTGTGGCAGTCGGTGGCAGCGTACAGGTGCACGTTTTGCACAAACTATTATATAACGCACAAGTCTAGTGTATAATACACGTCAGTCAGCAGTGTCAGATAGTGTCAGACTTCTCAGTAATTGTCGCTCCTAAAAACCAGTTAGGTTCTTATTGCGTCCGTGCTTGCATTTAAAAACAGCACGTGTGTGGCAGTCGGTGGCAGCGTACAGGTGCACGTTTTGCACAAACTATTATATAACGCACAAGTCTAGTGTATAATACACGTCAGTCAGCAGTGTCTGATAGTGTCAGACTTCTCAGTAATTGTCGCTCCTAAAAACCTGTTAGGTTCTTATTGCGTCCGTGCTTGCATTTAAAAACAGCATGTGTGTGTCTGTCAGTGGCAGCGTACAGGTGCACGTTTTGCACAAACTATTATATAACGCACAAGTCTAGTGTATAATACACGTCAGTCAGCAGTGTCTGATAGTGTCAGACTTCTCAGTAATTGTCGCTCCTAAAAACCTGTTAGGTTCTAATTGCGTCCGTGCTTGCATTTAAAAACAGCACGTGTGTGTCTGTCGGTGGCAGCGTACAGGTGCACGTTTTGCACAAACTATTATATAACGCACAAGTCTAGTGTATAATACACGTCAGTCAGCAGTGTCTGATAGTGTCAGACTTCTCAGTAATTGTCGCTCCTAAAAACCAGTTAGGTTCTTATTGCGTCCGTGCTTGCATTTAAAAACAGCACGTGTGTGGCAGTCGGTGGCAGCGTCAGGCTCCATATTGTCCCTGGATAGAGACGTGCATGATGGCCTGTAAACATGAAGTGCCCATTGTAAGGAAGTGGGTCTATTGTAGTATAGCCCTTAGGCAGGGCAGCCAAAAATTTGGAGGCTCCACATTGTCCCTGGATAGAGATGTGCATGAGGGCCTCAAAACATTGTTCCCATTGCAAAGGAGCGGGTCTCCTGTCGTTGTAATGCCCATTCAGAAAGAATGGGCGAAAAAATTTACCACTGGGGGTATACCTGAAACAACGGCTTAACTATTGTAACGGTCACCATGATGGCGCATGAGGAGAAGGAGGAGCAGTCCAGCGATTAGCCAAAGTCCAGAAGTGTGTTAATATGGGTGAGTGGAGGTACATGGAAATTCCCGTTACAAACTTTAAATTACGCTGTCATTTGCTGGTGGTGTGTGGTGAAGTCTGGCCAAATCCAACCCTTGTTCATCTTGATCAGAGTCAGCCTGTCAGCATTTACAGTTGACAGGCGGGTGCGTTTATCTGTAATGATTCCACCTGCGGCACTAAAAACACGCTCTGACAAAACGCTAGCGGCAGGGCAGGCCAGGACTTCCAAGGCGTAGAGAGCCAATTCATGCCACGTGTCCAGCTTGGATACACATTAATTGTAAGGCACAGAGGAATGCCGGAGTACAGTTGTTTGATCTGCAAGGTACTCCTTGAGCATCTGGCCAAACTTAGGATTTCTTGTGGCACTACCCCTCACCTCAGGGGCTGTGGTATGTGAGGGGCTGAGAAAACTGTCCCACATCTTAAAGACTGTTCCCCTACCTCTGGCGGATTGGACTTGTGCCCCTCTCGGCTGTACGCCTTGGTTGTCCACTGATTCCTGACCTATGCCGCTAGCATTTTGTGAGGGGAATGCTTTGCCTACTTCCGTGACTATGGCCTTCTGGAACTGCTGCATTTTGCCTGACCTCTCCGCCTCGGGAATAAGAGACATAAAGTTCTCCTTTTAGCGTGGGTCTAACAGTGTTACCAACCAGTAATGATTGTCGGCCAAGATGTTCTTAACGCGAGGGTCACGAGACAGGCAGCTTACCATAAAGTCAGCCATGTGTGCCAGACTCTTAACAGCCATCACTTTAGTATCCTGACCAACACGATGACTGAACATGCTGTCCTCCTCCTCCTCCTCCTCATCATCTACCCTGTCCTCTGGCCAGCCACGCTGAACCGAGGATATGACTGCATGTCATATCCTCAATTTGGCCAGAGAGTTGCTCCATGTCATCATCCTCCTCCTCGTCACAGTCCTCCACTGCACGTTGTGATGAGACGAGGCTGGGCTGTGTGTTATCACCCACACCCACTACTGTTTCTTGCTCAAACTCATCACGCTCCGCCTGCAATGCATCATGGTTGTTTTTTGAGCAGAGACCATTTTAGAAGGCAGAGAAGCGGTATGGTGACGCTAATAATGTCGTCATCGCCGCTCACCATCTTGGTGGAGTCCTCAAAGTTTTGGCGGATGGTGCATAGGTCGGACATCCATCTCCACTCCTCAGGTGTTAAGTGTGGAGTTTGACCCATTTCCCGACGGCTTAGGTGATGCAGGTACTCAACAACTGCCCTCTTCTGCTCACATATCCTGACCAACTTGTGCAGAGTTGAATTCCAACGCGTGGGGACATCACACACCAGTCTGTGTGCCGGAAGATGCAAACGGCGTCTTAAGCCGGCAAGGCCGGCTGAAGCAGTAGGTGACTTTCGAAAATGTGCAGACAGGCGGCGAACTTTTACCAGCAGATCAGACAGCTCTGAGTATGACTTTAGAAACCGCTGAACCACGAGGTTGAGCACATGGGCCACGCATGGAACATGTGTCAGCTGGCCTCGCCTCAAAGCCGCCACCAGGTTCCGGCCATTGTCACACACGACCTTTCCTGGCTTTAGGTTCAGAGTTGTGAGCCAGTGATCTGCCTGCTGTTTCAGAGCTGTCCACACCTCTTCTGCATTGTGGGGTTTGTCACCTATGCAGATTAGCTTCAGCACTGCCTGTTGCCGCTTCGCCGAGGCAGTGCTGCAGTGCTTCTGTGTCGCCCTGGACAAGCCAGGGGCCACAGAGCACAACACTTAAACACCCCACACTCCCTGCAGGCATATCATAGTCAAAACACAAAATCCTTGTTGCCTTCCCCAGGGGCTGTTGTCCACACCAGGGTGTGGAGCCAGGCGGTTGGTCTCCACCCACCGAGGAGGAGGGAAAACACAGGCAGTGAGAGTTAAGCTAAGGAAGTGGAAGGAGGAAAGTAGTAGAGAGGAGAAAAGTGACAGCAAAGAGCCTGAAGTTGGTCCGGGTGTGTGGCCCGGACAGGACAGCAAGGTTGGCAGGATGTGGTGACCGTCTGCAGTGGAGGCCGATTGGAGTCTGCCGTAAGGACCGTGGACGGGTGGTGACCCGGCCGTACCGGACCGGTATACAAAGAGAAGCCAGCACCATTGGCAGAGGACTTTCGGATCCCGGCAAGGCTTGGTGTCGCCGTGAATTTGCCAAATCCGTTAGTGAAGGGGACCTCAGGGTTTCCAAACAGCCAAGTCCAGATAGAAGGCAACCGTCCAACCGTGAAGGGGAGACACCGCCACCGCCAAGGGCAACCGTCTCCCAGGGCCAGCACCTGTGGGCAAAAGGGGCTCCTCCGGCCCATATCCAGGTCGGGGAGCGGGTTACCGTTGGGAAACCATCACTACCAACACTTAACTTAGGTGCAGGGAGAGACAGTCATCACTAACCTGCAGGGAGGAACAACCGCAGCCGTCCGAGGGACCCGTCCATCCAGCCACTTGTTTTACCGTGAACTGTGTCATCATCATTGGGCTGAGTCAGTACCTCCGTGCCGTGCGGCACAGCGCTGCCCCTGCGACCCTGCACCTCATCAGGCCCCGCAACCCGCCTGTCATCCATCTCTACCCCATCACCAGGCCCCGGGACAACCAACCCCCCTACCCACGGAGGGGAGAAATAACAACAAAGCTGCTCCCTGTCACAGGCTCCCGGGATCCCCGTCCAGAGCAGCGGTGGTGTCCACACAATCACCACAACCGTGGGTGGCGTCACGGACAATATCCCCAAAACCCAAACCACCCCTTTTCACTCACGGGCGAGTAGCGCCGCTCGAGTCCCCGGGATCCGGCCATCGCTCGAGCCAACGAGCAGCAGCAGCCGTAGAGCAGCGTCAGCCGGACCCGAGCAGTGGGAGAGCGCACCGTCCCCTCCTCCGCCCGCGACACTTCCAGCTTGGGACTGGTGTGGAGGGTAAAGTGGATCAGGATGCGCAGGAGGAGGAGGAGGCTGAGGAGCATGACATTCCGGAGCTGTAGAGTGTGTGTGAAACCCTGACTGAGGTAGGGCCTGCAAAACTTGGTGTGTGAAGGACGTGTTCCGTCCCTCGCTCAGACTGGGTCCCAGCTTGCACAATATTAACCCAGTGTGACGTCAACGAGATGTAGCGGCCTTGCCCACATGCACTTGTCCACGTGTCTGTGGTTAGGTGGACTTTGGCTGAAACAGCGTTGTTCAGGGCACGTGTGATGTTTTGTGACACGTGGTTATGCAATGCGGGGACGGCACACCGGGAGAAATAGTGGCGGCTGTGGACCGAGTAACGTGGGACAGCTGCCACCATCAGGTCGCGGAATGCTTCTGTCTCAACCAGCCTAAAAGGCAACATTTCCAGCGCAAGCAGTCGCGAAAAGTTAGCATTTAGAAGTGTGGCATGTGGGGCGTTGGCAGTGTATTTGCACCTGCGTTCAAAGGTTTGCTGAATGGATAACTGAACGCTGCGCTGGGACAAGGACGTGCTTGATGATGGTGTTATTTCTGCGTGGGTAACTGCAGGTGCATGGCCGGAGGAGGCTTGTTCGCAGGCAGCATGGACAGGGGATTGGCTCGCATGCACAACCAGCGAAGACGTAGCAGTGACATCAGCAAGCACTGCTCCTCGAATCTGTTGTACTTCCCACAAAGTCGGGTGCTTGGCTGACATGTGCCTGATCATGCTGGTGGTGGTCAGGCTGCTAGTTTTGGTACCCCTGCTGATGCTGGCATGGCAGGTGTTGCAAATGGCCTTTTTAGAATCATCTGGAGCCAACTTAAAAAACTGCCAGTGTCAGAGTTCCGGGTTTTCCAGTTTTCTTTTGAAAGAGCTTGCCCTTTGTTAACATGGAGTTTTCTGTTCTGTTGCCCTACTTCCTGTCCATCTGTTTAAAAGCCGCCCCTAAAGCTTAGTCCAGTGCCTGAGTATACTGCTTCCTGTGTGCTCCTGCCCTGCTGCTTTTGGTTCCTGATTGTTATTCGGATCCTCTTGGAAAACAACCGACACCGACTCTGGACTTCATCTGGTATCATCTAGCTGTGCCCGGACTCCGTTTGCCGTCTTTGGTCGGCACTTCTGCCCGGTTCCTTCCGTTTAATACCACTCTGGACTCACATCACGTACGGACATTTTTGGACTTACCTATTGCCCTTTTGTGTCCCGGCTGCTGCGCATTTAGGGCTTCTGGGGTGATTGCCAGACAGTCCCTGTATAGGGGTTCGCTCTTGGTGGTCTCCCTGTGGGAGTCCGGTGCGCGGTCCCGGGAATTCCCTTTCGCTCCGTCCCTGGAAGGTATTTCCTGTATTTATGTTCTACTGTGTTTTTGTTCCGTTTATGTACATATTTGCTGGTTGCATATTATAAACGTCTTGCACCAAGAACTCGTCTCTGGTTGTCATTGCCCTAACGCAATCGAAATCCTCAATACATACAATAGTATTACAGCCAGACTCGGGAAGACCTAACATTTGTACAGGCACCTTGTGTCGTGTTGTTCCGGGGAACAGTTGCCTGACGTCTGCCTGGGGCCACCACTCTGCTTCTTACTGCCTGTTGGGATGCTACGCCTCCCTCCCCCTGTGCACTGCTGTCCTCGCTCTGCATATCCTCCTGCCAGGTTGGGTCAGTTACTGGATCATCCACCACGTCGTCTTCCTCTTCCGCACCCTGCTCCTCCTCCTGACTTCCTGACAATTGTGTCTCATCATCGTCCACCCCTTGTTGAGACACGTTGCCAACTTCGTGAGAACGTGGCTGCTCAAATATTTGGGCATCTGTACATACAATCTCGTCATGGCCCACTTCAACAGGAGCTGGCGAGAGGCCAGAATTTGTGAATGGAAACGTGAACGAACAGCTCTTCCGAGTGTCCAAGTGTGGGATCAGTAATGTCCGTGGACGTGTACTCGGCCTGGTGGTAGGAAGGAGGATCAGGCTCTGAAATGTGCGGTGCAGTATCACGGCTACTGACACTTGACCGTGTGGAAGACAGAGTGTTTGTGGTGGTGCCAATCTGACTGGAAGCATTATCCGCTATCCAACTAACAACCTGTTGACACTGGTCTTGGTTCAAGAGCGGTGTACTGCTGCGGTCCCCAAGAATTTGGGACAGGACGTGCGAGCGACTAGATGTGGCCCTTTGTTGTGGCGAAATTAGAGCTTGCACACAACCTCGGTCTCTGCCTGCACCACCATCACGTCCACTTCCTTGTTCGTTGACAACGCCCTTGCGCATTTTGCAATGCTGTGCTGATGTGTATTCACTAGACTTGTGCGTTATATCCAAGTTTTTGCAAAACTCACACAAATGCAGCGGAAAGCTGCCACCAACAGGCACACACGTGCGGTTTTTAAATGCAAGCACGGAGGCACTAAGAACCTAACAGGTCTCTATCCAGGGACAACGTGGAGCCTCCCAATTTTTGGCTGCCCTGCCTAAGGGCTATACTATAATACACCCACTTCCTGACAATGGGCACTTCAGGTTTACAGGCCCTCATGCACGTCTCTATCCAGGGACAACGTGGAGCCTCCCAATTTTTGGCTGCCCTGCCTAAGGGCTATACTACAATAGACCCACTTCCTTACAATGGGCACTTCAGGTTTACAGGCCCTCATGCACGTCTCTATCCAGGGACAACATGGAGCCTCCCAATTTTTGGCTGCCCTGCCTAAGGGCTATACTACAATAGACCCACTTCCTTACAATGGGCACTTCAGGTTTACAGGCCCTCATGCACGTCTCTATCCAGGGACAACGTGGAGCCTCCCAATTTTTGGCTGCCCTGCCTAAGGGCTATACTACAATAGACCCACTTCCTTACAATGGGCACTTCAGGTTTACAGGCCCTCATGCACGTCTCTATCCAGGGACAACGTGGAGCCTCCCAATTTTTGGCTGCCCTGCCTAAGGGCTATACTACAATAGACCCACTTCCTTACAATGGGCACTTCAGGTTTACAGGCCCTCATGCACGTCTCTATCCAGGGACAACGTGGAGCCTCCCAATTTTTGGCTGCCCTGCCTAAGGGCTATACTATAATACACCCACTTCCTGACAATGGGCACTTCAGGTTTACAGGCCCTCATGCACGTCTCTATCCAGGGACAACATGGAGCCTCCCAATTTTTGGCTGCCCTGCCTAAGGGCTATACTACAATAGACCCACTTCCTTACAATGGGCACTTCAGGTTTACAGGCCCTCATGCACGTCTCTATCCAGGGACAACGTGGAGCCTCCCAATTTTTGGCTGCCCTGCCTAAGGGCTATACTACAATAGACCCACTTCCTTACAATGGGCACTTCAGGTTTACAGGCCATCATGCACGTCTCTATCCAGGGACAATGTGGAGCCTCCCAATTTTTGGCTACCCTGCCTAAGGGCTATACTACAATAGACCCACTTCCTTACAATGGGCACTTCAGGTTTACAGGCCCTCATGCACGTCTGTATGCAGGGGCATTGGTGAACCTCACAATTTTGGACTGCCCTGGCAAAGGAAAATACTACAAAGACTCACTTCCTCAAAATGGGCACATTAGACTCAAGAGGCCTTCATGTACGTCTCTTCTCAGGGACATCGGAGTGCCACACAATGTTTTCACGTAAAATCTTTCATGTATTAATCTCAAAAAGTAACATACATTAGCTCTATCTCACTATTGGGTATGTGCCCTTAACATTTCCGCCATGAAAAATCATTTTGGGGTCATTTTGGAAGGTTTTCTGGTGAGTCCGTAAAAATGGCGTAAAACGCGGACAAAATTGTTCACAGCTGTGACTTTTCAGTGATAAATGCTTCAAGGGGTCTTCCCCATGCTGTTGCCATGTCATTTGAGCACTCTTCTGAGACTTTTGTGACATTTTTAGGGTTTCTCCATGCTGCCGGGGGGTCATTTCACAAAAATACTCGGGTCTCCCATAGGATAACATTGGGCTCGTTGCTCGGGCCGAGTACACGAGTATCTTGGGAGGCTCGGCCCGAGCTTCGAGCACCCGAGCTTTTTAGTACTCGCTCATCACTAATACCTAGAAAGAGACAGACGGGGAAAGAAATAGGGGGAATGAGACAGATGGGCAAAGAGACAGACCTGGAAACAGAATGCCCTGGAAAGAGACAGACGGGCAAAGAGACAGACGGGCAAAGAGACAGACGGGCAAAGAGACAGACGGGCAAAGAGACAGACGGGTAAAGAGACAGATGGGCAAAGAGACAGACCTAGAAAGAGACAGCCCAGGAAAGAGACATCCATGCAAAGAGACATCCATGCAAAGAGACATCCATGCAAAGAGACATCCATGCAAAGAGACAGACCTGGAAAGAGACAGCCCTGGAAAGAGACAGCCCTGGAAAGAGACAGCCCTGGAAAGAGACAGATGGGCAAAGAGACAGATGGGCAAAGAGACAGACGGGCAAAGAGACAGACGGGCAAAGAGACAGACGGGCAAAGAGACAGACGGGCAAAGAGACAGACGGGCAAAGAGACAGACTGGGCAAAGAGACAGACTGGGGAAAGAGACAGATGGGGAAAGAGACAGATGGGGAAAGAGACAGCCCTGGAAAGAGACAGATGGGGAAAGAGAGACTGGGAAAGAGATAGCCCTGGAAATAGACAGACGGGCAAAGAGACAGATGGGTAAAGAGATAGACAGGCAAAGAGGCAGACCTGGAAAGAGACAGACCTGGAAAGAGACAGACCTGGAAAGAGACAGACCTGGAAAGAGACAGACCTGGAAAGAGACAGACCTGGAAAGAGACAGACCTGGAAAGAGACAGACGGGGTAAGAGACAGACGGGGTAAGAGACAGACGGGGTAAGAGACAGACGGGGTAAGAGACAGACGGGGTAAGAGACAGCCCTGGAAAGAGACAGCCCTGGAAAGAGACAGCCCTGGAAAGAGACAGCCCTGGAAAGAGACAGCCCTGGAAAGAGACAGATGGGCAAAGAGACAGACCTGGAAAGAGAAAGCCCTGGAAAGAGACAGACGGGCAAAGAGACAAATGGGCAAAGAGACAGATGGGCAAAGAGACAGATGGGCAAAGAGACATACCTGGAAAGAGACAGACGAGAAAGAAATAGGGGGAAAGAGATAGATGGGCAAAGAGACAGACCTGGAAAGAGAAAGCCCTGGAAAGAGACAGACGGGCAAAGAGACAGACGGGCAAAGAGACAGTTGGGCAAAGAGACGGACCTGGAAATAGACAGCCCAGGAAAGAGACAGCCCAGAAAAGAGACATCCCCGCAAAGAGACAGACCTGGAAAGAGACAGCCCTGGAAAGAGACAGCCCTGGAAAGAGACAGATGGAAAAAGAGACAGATGGGCAAAGAGACAGCCCTGGAAAGAGACAGACCTGGAAAAAGACAGACTGGGAAAAAGACAGACCTGGAAAGAGACAGCCCTGGAAAGAGACAGATGGGGAAAGAGAGACTGGGAAAGAGATAGCCCTGGAAAGAGACAGACTGGCAAAGAGACAGACCTAGAAAGAGACAGCCCTGGAAAGAGACAGCCCTGCAAAGAGACAGCCCTGCAAAGAGACAGCCCTGCAAAGAGACAGCCCTGCAAAGAGACAGACCTGGAAAGAGACAGACCTGGAAAGAGACAGACCTGGAAAGAGACAGACCTGGAAAGAGACAGACGGGGAAAGAGAGACTGGGGAAGAGATAGCCCTGAAAAGAGACAGACGGGCAAAGAGACAGACGGGCAAAGAGACAGACGGGCAAAGAGACAGACGGGCAAAGAGACAGACGGGCAAAGAGACAGACGGGCAAAGAGACAGACGGGCAAAGAGACAGACCTGGAAAGAGACAGACCTGGAAAGAGACAGACCTGGAAAGAGACAGACCTGGAAAGAGACAGACGGGGAAAGAGAGACTGGGGAAGAGATAGGCCTGAAAAGAGACAGACGGGCAAAGAGACAGACGGGCAAAGAGACAGATGGGCAAAGAGACAGACGGGCAAAGAGACAGACGGGCAAAGAGACAGACGGGCAAAGAGACAGACTGGCAAAGAGACAGATGGGCAAAGAGACAGATGGGCAAAGAGACAGACCTGGAAAGAAACAGACGGGGAAAGAAATAGGGGGAAAAAGACAAATGGGCAAAGAGACAGACCTGGAAAGAGATAGCTCTGGAAAGAGACAGACCTGGAAAGAGACAGACCTGGAAAGAGACAGACCTGGAAAGAGACAGACCTGGAAAGAGACAGACCTGGAAAGAGACAGACGGGGAAAGAGACAGACGGGGAAAGAGACAGACGGGGAAAGAGACAGACGGGGAAAGAGACAGACGGTCAAAGAGACAGACGGTCAAAGAGACAGACGGTCAAAGAGACAGACCTGGAAAAAGACAGACTGGGAAAGAGACAGCCCTGCAAAGAGACAGCCCTGCAAAGAGACAGCCCTGCAAAGAGACAGCCCTGCAAAGAGACAGACCTGGAAAGAGACAGACCTGGAAAGAGACAGACCTGGAAAGAGACAGACCTGGAAAGAGACAGACCTGGAAAGAGACAGACTTGGAAAGAGAGACTGGGAAAGAGAGACTGGGAAAGAGAGACTGGGAAAGAGAGACTGGGAAAGAGATAGCCCTGAAAAGAGACAGACGGCAAAGAGATAGACGGGCAAAGAGACAGACGGGCAAAGAGACAGACGGGCAAAGAGACAGACGGGCAAAGAGACAGACCTGGAAAGAGACAGACCTGGAAAGAGACAGACCTGGAAAGAGACAGACCTGGAAAGAGACAGATGGGGAAAGAGACAGACGGGCAAAGAGACAGACAGGCAAAGAGACAGACGAGCAAAGAGACAGCCCTGGAAAGAGACAGCCCTGGAAAGAGACATCCCAGGAAAGAGACAGCCCAGGAAAGAGACATCCCTGCAAAGAGACATCCCTGCAAAGAGACATCCCTGCAAAAAGACAGACCTGGAAAGAGACAGACCTGGAAAGAGACAGACCTGGAAAGAGACAGACCTGGAAAGAGACAGACCTGGAAAGAGACAGCCCTGGAAAGAGACAGATGGGAAAAGAGACAGACCGGGAAAAAGACAGCCCTGGAAAGAGACAGATGGGCAAAGAGACAGACCTGGAAAGAGACAGACAGGGTAAGAGACAGACGGGGTAAGAGACAGACGGGGTAAGAGACAGACGGGGTAAGAGACAGACGGGGTAAGAGACAGACGGGGTAAGAGACAGGCGGGGTAAGAGACAGGCGGGGTAAGAGACAGGCGGGGTAAGAGACAGGCGGGGTAAGAGACAGACGGGGTAAGAGACAGACGGGGTAAGAGACAGACGGGGTAAGAGACAGACGGGGTAAGAGACAGACGGGGTAAGAGACAGACGGGGAAAGAGACAGACGGGGAAAGAGACAGACGGGGAAAGAGACAGACGGGGAAAGAGACAGACGGGGAAAGAGACAGACGGGGAAAGAGACAGACGGGGAAAGAGACAGACGGGGAAAGAGACAGACGGGGAAAGAGACAGACGGGGAAAGAGACAGACGGGGAAAGAGACAGACGGGGAAAGAGACAGACGGGGAAAGAGACAGACGGTCAAAGAGATAGACCTGGAAAGAGACAGACCTGGAAAGAGACAGACCTGGAAAGAGACAGACCTGGAAAGAGACAGACCTGGAAAGAGACATCCCTGCAAAAAGACAGACCTGGAAAGAGACAGACCTGGAAAGAGACAGACCTGGAAAGAGACAGACCTGGAAAGAGACAGACCTGGAAAGAGACAGCCCTGGAAAGAGACAGATGGGAAAAGAGACAGACCGGGAAAAAGACAGCCCTGGAAAGAGACAGATGGGCAAAGAGACAGACCTGGAAAGAGACAGACGGGGTAAGAGACAGACGGGGTAAGAGACAGACGGGGTAAGAGACAGACGGGGTAAGAGACAGACGGGGTAAGAGACAGACGGGGTAAGAGACAGGCGGGGTAAGAGACAGGCGGGGTAAGAGACAGGCGGGGTAAGAGACAGACGGGGTAAGAGACAGACGGGGTAAGAGACAGACGGGGTAAGAGACAGACGGGGTAAGAGACAGACGGGGTAAGAGACAGACGGGGTAAGAGACAGACGGGGTAAGAGACAGACGGGGAAAGAGACAGACGGGGAAAGAGACAGACGGGGAAAGAGACAGACGGGGAAAGAGACAGACGGGGAAAGAGACAGACGGGGAAAGAGACAGACGGGGAAAGAGACAGACGGGGAAAGAGACAGACGGGGAAAGAGACAGACGGGGAAAGAGACAGACGGGGAAAGAGACAGACGGGGAAAGAGACAGACGGTCAAAGAGATAGACCTGGAAAGAGACAGACCTGGAAAGAGACAGACCTGGAAAGAGACAGACCTGGAAAGAGACAGACCTGGAAAGAGACAGACCTGGAAAGAGACAGACCTAGAAAGAGACAGACCTGGAAAGAGACATCCCTGCAAAAAGACAGACCTGGAAAGAGACAGACCTGGAAAGAGACAGACCTGGAAAGAGACAGACCTGGAAAGAGACAGACCGGGAAAGAGACAGACCTGGAAAGAGACAGACCTGGAAAGAGACAGACCTGGAAAGAGACAGACGGGGAAAGAGACAGACGGGGAAAGAGACAGACGGGGAAAGAGACAGACGGTCAAAGAGACAGACGGTCAAAGAGACAGACGGTCAAAGAGACAGACCTGGAAAGAGACAGACCTGGAAAAAGACAGACCGGGAAAAAGACAGACTGGGAAAAAGACAGCCCTGCAAAGAGACAGCCCTGCAAAGAGACAGCCCTGCAAAGAGACAGCCCTGCAAAGAGACAGCCCTGCAAAGAGACAGACCTGGAAAGAGACAGACCTGGAAAGAGAGAGACTGGGAAAGAGAGACTGGGAAAGAGATAGCCCTGAAAAGAGACAGACGGCAAAGAGACAGACCTGGAAAGAAACAGACGGGGAAAGAAATAGGGGGAAAAAGACAAATGGGGAAAGAGACAGACCTGGAAAGAGACAGACCTGGAAAGAGACAGACCTGGAAAGAGACAGACCTGGAAAGAGACAGACCTGGAAAGAGACAGACCTGGAAAGAGACAGACCTGGAAAGAGACAGACCTGGAAAGAGACAGACCTGGAAAGAGACAGACCTGGAAAAAGACAGACCTGGAAAAAGACAGACCTGGAAAAAGACAGACGGGCAAAGAGACAGACGGGCAAAGAGACAGACCTGGATAGAGACAGACTGAAAAAAGGACAGCCCTGCAAAGAGACAGCCCTGCAAAGAGACAGCCCTGCAAAGAGACAGCCCTGCAAAGAGACAGACTTGGAAAGAGACAGACTTGGAAAGAGACAGACTTGGAAAGAGATAGCCCTGAAAAGAGACAGACGGCAAAGAGACAGACGGGCAAAGAGACAGACGGGCAAAGAGACAGACCCGGAAAGAGACAGACCCGGAAAGAGACAGACCCGGAAAGAGACAGACCCGGAAAGAGACAGACCCGAAAAGAGACAGACCCGGAAAGAGACAGATGGGAAAAGAGACAGACGGGCAAAGAGACAGACGGGCAAAGAGACAGACTGGGAAAAAGACAGACCTGGAAAGAGACAGCTCTGGAAAGAGACAGCTCTGGAAAGAGACAGCTCTGGAAAGAGACAGCTCTGGAAAGAGACAGCTCGGCAAAGAGACAGATGGGCAAAGAGACAGACCTGGAAAGAGACAGACCTGGAAAGAGACAGACCTGGAAAGAGACAGACCTGGAAAGAGACAGACCTGGAAAGAGGCAGATGGGGAAAGAGACAGACGGGGAAAGAGACAGCCCTGGAAAGAGACAGATGGGCAAAGAGACAGACGGGGTAAGAGACAGACGGGGTAAGAGACAGACGGGGTAAGAGACAGACGGGGTAAGAGACAGACGGGGTAAGAGACAGACGGGGTAAGAGACAGACGGGGTAAGAGACAGACGGGGTAAGAGACAGACGGGGTAAGAGACAGACGGGGTAAGAGACAGACGGGGTAAGAGACAGACGGGGTAAGAGACAGACGGGGTAAGAGACAGACGGGGTAAGAGACAGACGGGGTAAGAGACAGACGGGGTAAGAGACAGACGGGGAAAGAGACAGACGGGGAAAGAGACAGACGGGGAAAGAGACAGACGGGGAAAGAGACAGACGGGGAAAGAGACAGACGGGGAAAGAGACAGACGGGGAAAGAGACAGACGGGGAAAGAGACAGACGGGGAAAGAGACAGACGGGGAAAGAGACAGACGGGGAAAGAGACAGATGGGGAAAGAGACAGACGGGGAAAGAGACAGACGGGGAAAGAGACAGACGGGGAAAGAGACAGACGGGGAAAGAGACAGACGGGGAAAGAGACAGACGGGGAAAGAGACAGACGGGGAAAGAGACAGACGGGGACAGAGACAGACGGGGAAAGAGACAGACGGGGAAAGAGACAGACCTGGAAAGAGACAGACCTGGAAAGAGACAGACCTGGAAAGAGACAGATGGGCAAAGAGACAGACCTGGAAAGAGACAGACGGAGTAAGAGACAGACGGGGTAAGAGACAGACGGGGTAAGAGACAGACGGGGTAAGAGACAGACGGGGTAAGAGACAGACGGGGTAAGAGACAGACGGGGTAAGAGACAGACGGGGTAAGAGACAGACGGGGTAAGAGACAGACGGGGTAAGAGACAGACGGGGTAAGAGACAGACGGGGTAAGAGACAGACGGGGAAAGAGACAGACGGGGAAAGAGACAGACGGGGAAAGAGACAGACGGGGAAAGAGACAGACGGGGAAAGAGACAGACGGTCAAAGAGATAGACCTGGAAAGAGACAGACCTGGAAAGAGAAAGACCTGGAAAGAGACAGACCTGGAAAGAGACAGACCTGGAAAGAGACAGACCTGGAAAGAGACAGACCTGGAAAGAGACAGACCTGGAAAGAGACATCCCTGCAAAAAGACAGACCTGGAAAGAGACAGACCTGGAAAGAGACAGACCTGGAAAGAGACAGACCTGGAAAGAGACAGCCCTGGAAAGAGACAGATGGGAAAAGAGACAGACCGGGAAAAAGACAGCCCTGGAAAGAGACAGATGGGCAAAGAGACAGACCTGGAAAGAGACAGACGGGGTAAGAGACAGACGGGGTAAGAGACAGACGGGGTAAGAGACAGACGGGGTAAGAGACAGACGGGGTAAGAGACAGACGGGGTAAGAGACAGACGGGGTAAGAGACAGGCGGGGTAAGAGACAGGCGGGGTAAGAGACAGGCGGGGTAAGAGACAGACGGGGTAAGAGACAGACGGGGTAAGAGACAGACGGGGTAAGAGACAGACGGGGTAAGAGACAGACGGGGTAAGAGACAGACGGGGTAAGAGACAGACGGGGAAAGAGACAGACGGGGAAAGAGACAGACGGGGAAAGAGACAGACGGGGAAAGAGACAGACGGGGAAAGAGACAGACGGGGAAAGAGACAGACGGGGAAAGAGACAGACGGGGAAAGAGACAGACGGGGAAAGAGACAGACGGGGAAAGAGACAGACGGTCAAAGAGATAGACCTGGAAAGAGACAGACCTGGAAAGAGACAGACCTGGAAAGAGACAGACCTGGAAAGAGACAGACCTGGAAAGAGACAGACCTGGAAAGAGACAGACCTGGAAAGAGACAGACCTGGAAAGAGACATCCCTGCAAAAAGACAGACCTGGAAAGAGACAGACCTGGAAAGAGACAGACCTGGAAAGAGACAGACCTGGAAAGAGACAGACCGGGAAAGAGACAGACCTGGAAAGAGACAGACCTGGAAAGAGACAGACCTGGAAAGAGACAGACCTGGAAAGAGACAGACGGGGAAAGAGACAGACGGGGAAAGAGACAGACGGGGAAAGAGACAGACGGTCAAAGAGACAGACGGTCAAAGAGACAGACGGTCAAAGAGACAGACGGTCAAAGAGACAGACCTGGAAAGAGACAGACCTGGAAAAAGACAGACCGGGAAAAAGACAGACTGGGAAAAAGACAGCCCTGCAAAGAGACAGCCCTGCAAAGAGACAGCCCTGCAAAGAGACAGCCCTGCAAAGAGACAGACCTGGAAAGAGACAGACCTGGAAAGAGAGAGACTGGGAAAGAGAGACTGGGAAAGAGATAGCCCTGAAAAGAGACAGACGGCAAAGAGACAGACCTGGAAAGAAACAGACGGGGAAAGAAATAGGGGGAAAAAGACAAATGGGGAAAGAGACAGACCTGGAAAGAGACAGACCTGGAAAGAGACAGACCTGGAAAGAGACAGACCTGGAAAGAGACAGACCTGGAAAGAGACAGACCTGGAAAGAGACAGACCTGGAAAGAGACAGACCTGGAAAAAGACAGACCTGGAAAAAGACAGACCTGGAAAAAGACAGACCTGGAAAAAGACAGACGGGCAAAGAGACAGACGGGCAAAGAGACAGACCTGGATAGAGACAGACTGAAAAAAGGACAGCCCTGCAAAGAGACAGCCCTGCAAAGAGACAGCCCTGCAAAGAGACAGCCCTGCAAAGAGACAGCCCTGCAAAGAGACAGACTTGGAAAGAGACAGACTTGGAAAGAGACAGACTTGGAAAGAGACAGACTTGGAAAGAGATAGCCCTGAAAAGAGACAGACGGCAAAGAGACAGACGGGCAAAGAGACAGACGGGCAAAGAGACAGACCCGGAAAGAGACAGACCCGGAAAGAGACAGACCCGGAAAGAGACAGACCCGGAAAGAGACAGACCCGGAAAGAGACAGACCCGGAAAGAGACAGATGGGAAAAGAGACAGACGGGCAAAGAGACAGACGGGCAAAGAGACAGACTGGGAAAAAGACAGACCTGGAAAGAGACAGCTCTGGAAAGAGACAGCTCTGGAAAGAGACAGCTCTGGAAAGAGACAGCTCGGCAAAGAGACAGATGGGCAAAGAGACAGACCTGGAAAGAGACAGACCTGGAAAGAGACAGACCTGGAAAGAGACAGACCTGGAAAGAGACAGACCTGGAAAGAGGCAGATGGGGAAAGAGACAGACGGGGAAAGAGACAGCCCTGGAAAGAGACAGATGGGCAAAGAGACAGACGGGGTAAGAGACAGACGGGGTAAGAGACAGACGGGGTAAGAGACAGACGGGGTAAGAGACAGACGGGGTAAGAGACAGACGGGGTAAGAGACAGACGGGGTAAGAGACAGACGGGGTAAGAGACAGACGGGGTAAGAGACAGACGGGGTAAGAGACAGACGGGGTAAGAGACAGACGGGGAAAGAGACAGACGGGGAAAGAGACAGACGGGGAAAGAGACAGACGGGGAAAGAGACAGACGGGGAAAGAGACAGACGGGGAAAGAGACAGACGGGGAAAGAGACAGACGGGGAAAGAGACAGACGGGGAAAGAGACAGACGGGGAAAGAGACAGACGGGGAAAGAGACAGACGGGGAAAGAGACAGACGGGGAAAGAGACAGACGGGGAAAGAGACAGACGGGGAAAGAGACAGACGGGGAAAGAGACAGACGGGGAAAGAGACAGACCTGGAAAGAGACAGACCTGGAAAGAGACAGCCCTGGAAAGAGACAGATGGGCAAAGAGACAGACCTGGAAAGAGACAGACGGAGTAAGAGACAGACGGGGTAAGAGACAGACGGGGTAAGAGACAGACGGGGTAAGAGACAGACGGGGTAAGAGACAGACGGGGTAAGAGACAGACGGGGTAAGAGACAGACGGGGTAAGAGACAGACGGGGTAAGAGACAGACGGGGTAAGAGACAGACGGGGTAAGAGACAGACGGGGTAAGAGACAGACGGGGTAAGAGACAGACGGGGTAAGAGACAGACGGGGAAAGAGACAGACGGGGAAAGAGACAGACGGGGAAAGAGACAGACGGGGAAAGAGACAGACGGGGAAAGAGACAGACGGGGAAAGAGACAGACGGGGAAAGAGACAGACGGGGAAAGAGACAGACGGGGAAAGAGACAGACGGGGAAAGAGACAGACGGGGAAAGAGACAGACGGGGAAAGAGACAGACGGGGAAAGAGACAGACGGGGAAAGAGACAGACCGGGAAAGAGACAGACCTGGAAAGAGACAGACCTGGAAAGAGACAGACCTGGAAAGAGACAGACCTGGAAAGAGACAGACCTGGAAAGAGACAGACCTGGAAAGAGACAGACCTGGAAAGAGACAGACGGGGTAAGAGACAGACGGGGAAAGAGACAGACGGGGAAAGAGACAGACGGGGAAAGAGACAGACGGGGAAAGAGACAGACGGGGAAAGAGACAGACGGGGAAAGAGACAGACGGGGAAAGAGACAGACGGGGAAAGAGACAGACGGGGAAAGAGACAGACGGGGAAAGAGACAGACGGGGAAAGAGACAGACCGGGAAAGAGACAGACCTGGAAAGAGACAGACCTGGAAAGAGACAGACCTGGAAAGAGACAGACCTGGAAAGAGACAGACCTGGAAAGAGACAGACCTGGAAAGAGACAGACGGAGAAAGAGACAGACGGGGTAAGAGACAGACAGGGAAAGAGAGAGTCCTGGAAAGAGACAGCCCAGGTGTAACGCCTGCCTGGATCCACAGACTCAGACGGACTGTAATGGACAGGCTAGAGGGAACCCACTCGCCAAACAGGACCCCCAGAACCCTGAAACCCTTTAACCCCTATACATGGATTTGGAATTACACAGGGCCCTGGAGATCACTACCTGTGGAAGGCTGCAGTCTGAGAGAGTAGTCGTCAGGCAGGGTCAAACCAGGAATTGCGGAACAGGGACAGAATCGGCAGGCAAAGACGTAATCAGAAACAAGCAAAGGTCAAAACCGGAACGGGCAGCGAGGAACAAAAACAGCAGACAGGAGGGTAGTCAGGAAACAAGCGGTAATCAGCACATGAAATCACAGGATGAAACAGGAGCCAGAATTCTCAGAACTATCTGTGGCAGAGGTCAGCAGACAGGAGGGGAATTAAAAAGGGTGTAGTGTCTTCCCATAGGCTGTAGCTGAATGATGGTACCTCAGCTGGGAGACACCCGCCACCTACAGTCAGCCAGTGGCACTGCAGATCCCCAGGAAACCCAGACCAGTGGATGAACGGAGCCTGTACCCACCGGCGCCGCTGGCATTGACTCCTCTCCCATCACAAGCACCATCCACGGCAGGAACATGGCGTCGCCTGGCGATCGAAGCAGAAGTCGATGGAGCGGACTCCGGTGTTGATGTAACACCAGGAAAGAGACAGCCCAGGAAAGAGACAGCCCAGGAAAGAGACAGACTGGGAAAGAGACAGACTGGGAAAGAGACAGACGGGCAAAGAGACAGACAGGCAAAGAGACAGCCCTGGAAAGAGACAGATGGGGAAAGAGACAGATGGGGAAAGAGACAGATGGGGAAAGAGACAGATGGGGAAAGAGACAGATGGGGAAAGAGACAGATGGGGAAAGAGACAGATGGGGAAAGAGACAGATGGGGAAAGAGACAGATGGGGAAAGAGACAGATGGGGAAAGAGACAGATGGGGAAAGAGACAGCCCTGGAAAGAGACAGACCAGGAAGGAGACAGACCAGGAAGGAGACAGACCAGGAAGGAGACAGCCCTGGAAAGAGACAGACGGGGAAAGAGACAGACGGGCAAAGAGACAGACGGGCAAAGAGACAGATAGACAAAGAGACCGACGGGGAAAGAGACAGACGGGCAAAGAGACAGACGGGCAAAGAGACAGATAGACAAAGAGACCGACGGGGAAAGAGACAGACGGGGAAAGAGACAGACGGGGAAAGAGACAGACGGGGAAAGAGACAGACGGGGAAAGAGACAGACGGGCAAAGAGACAGATAGACAAAGAGACCGATGGGGAAAGAGACAGACGGGGAAAGAGACAGACGGGGAAAGAGACAGACGGGGAAAGAGACAGACGGGGAAAGAGACAGACGGGGAAAGAGACAGACGGGGAAAGAGACAGACGGGGAAAGAGACAGACGGGGACAGAGACAGACGGGGACAGAGACAGACGGGCAAAGAGACAGCCCTGGAAAGAGACAGCCCTGGAAAGAGACAGATGGGGAAAGAGACAGACGGGGACAGAGACAGACGGGGACAGAGACAGACGGGCAAAGAGACAGCCCTGGAAAGAGACAGCCCTGGAAAGAGACAGCCCTGGAAAGAGACAGCCCTGGAAAGAGACAGCCCTGGAAAGAGACAGATGGGCAAAGAGACAGATGGACAAAGAGACAGACGGGGAAAGAGACAGACGGGGAAAGAGACAGACGGGGAAAGAGACAGACGGGGAAAGAGACAGACGGGGAAAGAGACAGACGGGGAAAGAGACAGACGGGGAAAGAGACAGACGGGGAAAGAGACAGACGGGGAAAGAGACAGACGGGGAAAGAGACAGACGGGGAAAGAGACAGACGGGGAAAGAGACAGACGGGGAAAGAGACAGACGGGGAAAGAGACAGACGGGGAAAGAGACAGACGGGGACAGAGACAGACGGGGACAGAGACAGACGGGGACAGAGACAGACGGGGACAGAGACAGACGGGGACAGAGACAGACGGGGACAGAGACAGACGGGGACAGAGACAGACGGGGACAGAGACAGACGGGGACAGAGACAGACGGGGACAGAGACAGACGGGGACAGAGACAGACGGGCAAAGAGACAGACGGGGAAAGAGACAGACGGGGAAAGAGACAGACGGGGAAAGAGACAGACGGGGAAAGAGACAGACGGGGAAAGAGACAGACGGGGAAAGAGACAGACGGGGAAAGAGACAGACGGGGAAAGAGACAGACGGGGACAGAGACAGACGGGGACAGAGACAGACGGGGACAGAGACAGACGGGGACAGAGACAGACGGGGACAGAGACAGACGGGGACAGAGACAGACGGGGACAGAGACAGACGGGGACAGAGACAGACGGGGACAGAGACAGACGGGGACAGAGACAGACGGGGACAGAGACAGACGGGGACAGAGACAGACGGGGAAAGAGACAGACGGGGAAAGAGACAGACGGGGACAGAGACAGACGGGGACAGAGACAGACGGGGACAGAGACAGACGGGGAAAGAGACAGACGGGGAAAGAGACAGACGGGGAAAGAGACAGACGGGGAAAAAGACAGACGGGGAAAAAGACAGACGGGGAAAGAGACAGACGGGGAAAGAGACAGACGGGGAAAGAGACAGACGGGGAAAGAGACAGACCTGGAAAGAGACAGACGGGGACAGAGACAGACGGGGACAGAGACAGACGGGGACAGAGACAGACGGGGAAAGAGACAGACGGGGAAAGAGACAGACGGGGACAGAGACAGACGGGGACAGAGACAGACGGGGACAGAGACAGACGGGGAAAGAGACAGACGGGGAAAGAGACAGGCGGGGAAAGAGACAGACGGGGAAAGAGACAGACGGGGAAAGAGACAGACGGGGAAAAAGACAGATGGGGAAAAAGACAGACGGGGAAAGAGACAGACGGGGAAAGAGAGAGACAGACACACACATGTAGAGACAGGCACAGAGATAGAGAGAGACAGACAGACAGAGATGGAGACAGACTGATACAAATACAGACAGAGAGATGGAAACAGACAGACAGAGACATAGACAAAGAAAGACACAGACAGAGAGACTGACAGTGACACACAGACAGAGACTGGGAGAGAGACAGAGAGACAGTTACTATCCCGGTACTACAGCTAGTTAACTATATACAGTAGAGGACTAATAGTAGAACATATGTAATTATGATTTATATTTTTAATCTTTACTGACATTTTGTATACATTCATTGTTCTAAACTATCAAGTTATGCTGGTTGTGCTTGTCATTTATTAATCTTCCATACCCAAGGGACAGGGCAGTGTACCTAATGCCTCAGGATGTAAAAGATTTTGACAACACATACAGTACATTCTTACACATTTACATGTAATTACCATCAACTTTCATTTGTGTGAAATCAGCAGTGAACATAAAATCATATAAAGCATATCTCTAATCTATAAACCGGTACATTGACATGCAACTCCTATTTCATGGTCTTTGCTGTAGTACAGATCAGCATCCTTCATCATCTTCTAGTTATCCATGTTGTCAAATTGCTGATGATGACTTTCTGCAATCTGAAGACTGGATGGTATGACATAAGGCTATGTGCACACGGTGCGTTTTTCTCGGCGTTTTTGCGCGTTTTTCGGGTGCGTTTTTGGCCTCAAAACTGCATGACTTTGCTTCCCCAGCAAAGTCTATGAGTTTTCATTTTTGCTGTCCCCACACAGCGTTTTTTTTCAGCTGCGTTTTTGTGGTGACCACAAAAACGCAGCATGTCAATTATTCCCGCGTTTTTCACTGCGCTTTTCATCCATTGAGTTCAATGGGATGTTGAAAGACGCAATGAGAAACGCAAATAGCTGCGTTTTGGTGCGTTTCTAAGACCAAAAACGCAGCTATAAGCGCAGGAGGTGGGTAGTAAAGTGACGTGTACAGGAAGAGGATTCCTTCTGTCAGTATATACAGAAGCGTGAATCCTCCCGGTACCGTCACCGCCGCGTCCATCTCCCGTCCTGTGCATGTATGCTGCCGTGCGGCGCCATGTACAGGCAGGAGGTGGAAGCGGCTGCGAAAACAAAAGTTAACAGTAGAATAAAAAAAAAAAAGTTATACTCACCTGTCTGCAGCCTCGCGGTGCCATGCCCGCCCCCATCTCCTCTCACGGTATCGCCGCTCCCGCTCCGGCTGTGTGCAGTCTCCCTGGGGCAGGACCTTGCTTGCAGGACCTGGCGATGGATCACCTGATGCAGTCACCTGACGCATCAGCTGATCGAGTCTCGGGCTGACGCGGGTGCCCGGCCGGTATCAGCGGATGCGTCAGGAGACTTCATCCCTGATTACCGGCAGCTGCTGCAGCGATCGGACAGGATCAGACTCCCACCCCATCGCTCCGGGAGCTGCTGGTAATTCAGCACATAAGTGAGTATTATTTTTTTTTTTTTTTTCTACTGATGCATCAGCTGATTGTATAATCGGCTTTTATACAATCAGCTGATGTGTGATATGATTCACATCCTTTAACCTGACACATCATCTGATCGCTTTGCCTTCCAGAAAACCGATCAGATGATATTGGATCCTGATTGGACGGCGCGGGACCCTGACCCAGGATTACTGCGGAGGGGGGTTTATTTCAATAAAGATGGAGTCACTAATTGTGTTGTGTTTTATTTCTAATAAAAATATTTTTCTGTGTTGTGTTTTTTTTTTATCTTTACTAGAAATTCATGGTGGCCATGTCTAATATTGGCGTGACACCATGAATTTCGGACTTAGGGCTAGCTGATAATATACAGCTAGCCCTAACTCCATTATTACCTGGCTAGCCACCCGGCATCAGGGCAGCCGGAAGAGTTGGATACAGCGCCAGAAGATGGCGCTTCTATGAAAGCGCCATTTTCTGGGGTGGCTGCGGACTGCAATTCGCAGTGGGGGTGCCCAGAAAGCATGGGCACCCTGCACTGTGGATTCCAATCCCCAGCTGCCTAGTTGTACCCGGCTGGACTCAAAAATTGGGCGAAGCTCACGTCATTTTTTTTTTTAAATTATTTCATGAAATTCATGAAATAATTTAAAAAAAAAGGGCTTCCCTATATTTTTGGTTCCCAGCCGGGTACAAATAGGCAGCTGGGGGTTGGGGGCAGCCCGTACCTGCCTGCTGTACCCGGCTAGCATACAAAAATATGGCGAAGCCTACGTCATTTTTTTTTTTTGGGGGGGCAAAGAAATCCTGCATACAGTCCTGGAAGGAGGATGCTGAGCCTTGTAGTTCGACAGCTGCTGTCTGCTCTCCTGCATACACTATTGGATGGAGGATGCTGAGCCTTGTAGTTCGACAGCTGCTGTCTGCTCTCCTGCATACACTATTGGATGGAGGATGCTGAGCCTTGTAGTTCGACAGCTGCTGTCTGCTGTCCTGCATACACTATTGGATGGAGGATGCTGAGCCTTGTAGTTCTGCAGCTGTCTGCTCTTCTGCATACACTAGTGGAGAATGAAGAACACATTGAAGAAGGAAATGACATCAGACCTTTTTTTTTTTTGTTCACTGATAAAAAACGCATAAGGACGCAGTGAGCAAAAACGCAGCAAAACGCAGCAAAAAAACGCACCAAATCGCGTTTTGCCGCGTTTTTTCAACGCAGGTGCGTTTTTGTGCGTTTTTAGAGGCCAAAAACGCAGCGTCAAAAAAACGCAGCGTGTGCACATAGCCTAAATCTTGTTTTCTTGAACATGAAGTATTGGAAGAAAAAGCTGATGTATATTCACGTATGTGCATTTTCAGTCTTCCAAAGGTATTGCATGTCATGTATATCGCAAACAAGTGATATGCACCCTTTTAGTCTCTGATGTTCAGGCATACAATTTATAACTTTTTGCTGAACATATGTCTCCGATGTATACAGCTGTATACCTATACAATTGCTTATGATTGCTTTCAAAATATAAAATACTAGATGGTTGTCTGATTCTAACACATCGGGTATTCTAGAATTTATTGTATAGTTAATGTATGATTTTTGACTAATAATGGAAGGAAGACACAATATATTTTTTGTCAAAGATAATTTTATTGTTTAAAAATTGTGAATGTTTAACATGAAGATGTAAATACCCTTCTGGGTATAGTCTCCATCCTTGTATGGCCCCCATCCTGGTATGTGGGTTGAAGCTCGTATGTGGCCCCATCCTGGTATTTGGCCCCATCGTGGTATAGGCAGGATCCTTGTGTATGCAGAATCCTGGTCTGTGTCCCATACTGGTATAGTCTCCATCCTTGTATGACCTCCATCCTGGTATGTGGGTGTCTGTGTAGGGCGGTGTTTGTGTTGCACGGTGGGTGTGTATTGTGTTGTGTGTGTGTTGCAGTGCGTATGTGGGGCAATGAGGGTGTGTGTCTTGTGTGGTGTGTGTGTATTTGTCTGTGTGCCACGGGGCAATGTGTGTGAGCGGGGGTGTTTGTGTGCGGCTGTGTGTGTGCGCCCATGTGTGGGTGGTTGTGTGTGTGTGGGGGCGCTTTTGATATGAGCGGGGTTGTGGTGTGTGTGTGTGTGCGCGGCGGTGTGTGTGCGTGGTGGTTTGTGTGTGCCGGTTGTGTTTGTGTGTGCCGGTGTGTGTGTGTTTGTGTTGGGCTGTGTGCGAGTCGTGGTGTGTGTGTGTGTGGCTTCATTTCCCGCTGGCCATGAATAGTAATGATTGGCTCATGAGCACTGTGGGACGCAGCTTTCCCACTAACCAAGGATGAATGCAGGGGAAGCACATGGCTACTTAATTATTAACACTGCAGTGAATGTTAAGTAGCCGCTCATGAATAGTAATGAGCAGCTCATGAATAGTAATGAGCAGCTCCTTAACATTCACAGCTGTGTTAATATTTAAGTAGCCATGTGCTTCCCCTGCATTTATCTTTGGTTAGTGGGAGAGCTTCGTCCCGAAGTGCTGGGTTCCTAGTGCGCCCCAGCTGCGTCTCCTCCTGTCCCCGTCCCTCTATGTGCCTCTGTGGCGTGGGGAAGCCCTGCGATGCCGCAGCTGCGTCTCTTCCAGTCCCCGTTACTCTGTGTGTCTCTGTGGCGCGGGGAAGGCCTGTGATGCCGCAGCTGCATCTCCTCCGGTCCTCGTCCATCCTCTGTGTCTCTGTGGCGCGGTGAAGCCTTGCAATGCCTTAGTTGCGTCTCATCCGGTCCCCGTCCATCCTCTGTGTCTGTGTGGCGCGGGGAAGCCCTGCAATGCCGCAGCTGCGTCTCCTCCAGTCCCCATCCCTCTGTGTCTCTGTGGCGTAGTTGGGTCACTGACCTACGCTTTGGGGCCTCCTGTGTGTGGGTCGGGGCTTAGGGCGCTTTCACACTTGCGTTCAGCGCAATCCGCCACTATGGAGAATAGCGCAGTCCGTTAATGCACTGCGCTATTCTCCATAGACTTGTATTCACGACGCACCGTAACGCTAGTGTCTGCGTTGCATCCGCTGGACGACGCTGAGTCGTTATTTTGACACAGCGTCGGGTGGAGGGAATGCTGCATGTAGCATTTTTTGGGTCGTTAAAATAACGCACCTTGACCATCTCCGTTAGAATACGCCAAGGTGTCTAATGATTGTCTATGGGGTGCGGATTCCACCGCATTGAACTAAGCGGCAGAATCTGCTGACTGATTCCGTCACGTTCTACTGTGCATGCTCAGCATGTCCAGCAGAATGATCCAAATCATTTAAAATCACTCCTGGTCTCTCTTTCCCCTCTCTCATACTCACTGATCATGGGCGCGGCGCTGCACGGCTGTCACACTGCTCTTGCGGCTTCTCCTGCTCTTGAAAATGTCGGCCGCTCATTATTCCATCTCGTATTCCGTGCTTCCCCCCCCACTGGCACCTATGATTGGTTGCAGTCAGACACGCTCCCACGCTGAGTGACAGCTGTCTCACTGCAACCAATCACAGCCGCTGGTGGGTGGGTCTATGTCGTGCAGTACAATAAATAAATAAATAATTGAAAAAAAACGGTGTGCGGTTCCCCCTAATTTTGATACCAGCCAAGATAAAGCCACACAGCTGAAGGCTGGTATTCTCAGGATGGGGAGCACCACGTTATAAGGAGCCCCTAGCCTAAGAATATCAGCCAGCAGCCGCCCGGAATTGCCGCATCCATTAGATGCGACAGTCCCGGGACTTTACCCTGCTCATCCCGGATAGCCCTGGTGCGGTGGCATTCGGGGTAATAAGGAGTTAGTGGCAGCCCATAGCTGCCACTAAGTCCTAGGTTAATCATGGCAGGCATCTCCCAGAGATACCTTCCATGATTAACCTGTAAGTTAAAGAAAATAAACCCATATACCTGAAAAAATCCTTTATTTGGAATAAAAGACAAAAACACCCCCTCTTTCACCTCTTTATTAAACCCCCAAATACCCCTCCAGGTTCAATGTAATCCACAGAGGTCCCACGACGCTTTCAGCTCTGCTACATGAAGCTGACAGGAGTGGCAGTAGAACACCGCCGCTCTCTGTCAGCTCCACGCAGCAACTGAATTGAGTCGTGGGGACGTCACTGAGGTAATTCCTGCATGTCACGGTGATGATGGGTGCGGTAGTGCTGGGGTGTGTGCGGTGATCATAGGTGTGGTAGTGCCTATGTGTGTGTGGTGATCGGGGCGGTACTGCCTGCGTGTGTGCGGTGATGATGATGGGAGCGGTAGTGCTGGGTTGTGTGCAGTGATGATGGGTGCGGTAGTGCAGGGGTGTGTGCAGTGATGATAATGGGAGCGGTAGTGCCGGGTTGTGTGCAGTGATGATAGGGGTGGTAAGTGTGAAAGTGCCCTACCTGTGCTCCGTCGCGTCGGGTGTAGGGAGCTTCCATGGCGGTGTCCCTTGTACCTGTCCGCCGGCTGCATCATGGCGTTGTAAAGGTTTCCGCGAGTGGGCGTGTCCTAATTGAGTGGTCGTCGCTGCTGATTGGGTGTGGGTAGAGAAAGGTGTGGGTGTGTGGGGGGGGTGATGCAGGGCTGCTGCTGATTGGGTGAGGATGGAGTGAGGGGTGGGTGTGTGGGGGGGTGTTCGGCCTGTTAGAGCTGTGTAGGCGTGGTTTGGGCGTGGTTTCAGCATATGACGTCATTTCTTGGACAGACAGACAGAGAGACAGAATAGGGCAATTAGATATATAGATACAGTGCCTACAAGTAGTATTCAACCCCCTGCAGATTTAGCGGGTTTACACATTCGGAATTAACTTGGCATTGTGACATTTGGACTGTAGATCAGCCTGGAAGTGTGAAATGCACTGCAGCAAAAAAGAATGTTATTTCTTTTTTTTTTTTTTTATATGGTGAAAAGTTTATTCAGAGGGTCATTTAGTATTCAACCCCTCAAACCACCAGAATTCTGTTTGGTACCCCTAAAGTATTAAGAAGTATTTCAGGCACAAAGAACAATGAGCTTCACATGTTTGGATTAATTATCTCTTTTTCCAGCCTTTTCTGACTAATTAAGACCCTCCCCAAACTTGTGAACAGCACTCATACTTGGTCAACATGGGAAAGACAAAGGAGCATTCCAAGGCCATCAAAGACATGATCGTGGAGGGTCACAAGGCTGGCAAGGGGTACAAAACCCTTTCCAAGCAGTTGGGCCTACCTGTCTCCACTGTTGGGAGCATCATCCGGAAGTGGAAGGCTTATGGAACTACTGTTAGCCTTCCATGGCCTGGACAGCCTTTGAAAGTTTCCACCCGTGCCGAGGCCAGGCTTGTCCGAAGAGTCAAGGCTAACCCAAGGATAACAAGGAAGGAGCTCCGGGAAGATCTCATGGCAGTGGGGACATTGGTTTCAGTCAATACCATAAGTAACATACTCCACCGCAATGGTCTCCGTTCCAGACGAGCCCGTAAGGTACCTTTACTTTCAAAGTGTCATGTCAAGGCTCGTCTACAGTTTGCTCATGATCACTTGGAGGACTCTGAGACAGACTGATTCAAGGTTCTCTGGTCTGATGAGACCAAGATCGAGATCTTTGGTGCCAACCACACACGTGACGTTTGGAGACTGGATTGCACTGCATACGACCCCAAGAATACCATCCCTACAGTCAAGCATGGTGGTGGCAGCATCATGCTGTGGGGCTGTTTCTCAGCCAAGGGGCCTGGCCATCTGGTCCGCATCCATGTGAAGATGGATAGCACAGCCTACCTGGAGATTTTGGCCAAGAACCTCCGCTCCTCCATCAAGGATCTTAAGATGGGTCGTCATTTCATCTTCCAACAAGACAACGACCCAAAGCACACAGCCAAGAAAACCAAGGCCTGGTTCAAGATGGAAAAAATCAAGGTGTTGCAGTGGCCTAGTGAGTCTCCTGACCTTAACCCAATTGAAAACTTGTGGAAGGAGCTCAAGATTAAAGTCTACATGAGACACCCAAAGAACCTAGATAACTTGGAGAAGATCTGCATGGAGGAGTGGGCCAAGATAACTCCAGAGACCTGTGCCGGCCTGATCAGGTCTTATAAAAGACGATTATTAGCTGTAATTGCAAACAAGGGTTATTCCACAAAATATTAAACCTAGGGGTTGAATAATAATTGACCCACACTTTTATGTTTAAAATTTATTATAATTTAACTGAGCAACATAACTTGTTGGTTTGTAAGATTTATGCATCTGTTAATAAATCCTGCTCTTGTTTGAAGTTTGCAGGCTCTAACTTATTTGCATCTTATCAAACCTTCTAAATCTGCAGGGGGTTGAATACTACTTGTAGGCACTGTATTCACTGAGCAGACAATTTTTTTTTTCATACAGTATTTTTCCCCAAAATATCATTATTTTTGTACTTCACATTCAAGCAAGATATAATCAAACAAAGCATATACCCTGCTGTAAAAAAAGTAATAGTACATAGAAATAACATAGGAATAACACACTGTCAGACCCAGACATTAAAGGGCCCCTGTGCAAGAAAAGTATATGGACCCTATTTAGCCAAAGAGCTTGTCAAAATTCACAATTTTACCTGCTTTGGAGGTAGAAATGGGCCAAATTACCTCTTGGGCAGCTGCACAGACTGTATCAATGTAATGTCCACCCCTGGAATAACATATTTATCGTCGTACACACTGTATTTGATCAAAAACAGGGAGGCATAGCCCCCTCTCCTTGAGCTGGAAATTTCATTTATGTAGCTTCCGATGGCGAGATATCCATTCTGTTGCGTCTCGGTCCTTCTCTGCTCCCACTATTGATATTGTGTGATACTAGGTGAGGTTTTAATTTTAGAGGATAAGAGACCCTCCCTATTGGGGTACACCTCAGCACTGTGGGATGGTTTCATGCTTTCTTTGATCAAAAACTTTACATACAAGGTAAAAAAGGAAAGCCATATATTGATTTAGCCTTTTCTGTACTGCTCTTCCCAATATTCCTCAAAGTGACAAAAACAAAAATTTTTTGTTTCCAGATATTCCAAATATCCTTCTATGCCATTGCTTGCCCCTACTATTATACTGCATTTATTCATAATCCATTACTTTCTTAACTGTTTCTCCCTCTCTTATGTAGTGTGTACTTTATCACAGAGCCAGTCTGTAGTTATCAATAACCTAGCAATAAAAAAGTGTCAGTCCTATTAATCCTGGAGCATATAAACTCTTGTGAACTTTACAGTACAACCTACAATTGTAAAGGTGTAACCCTTAACATGAAGGGCACAGACCATCGCCTCTCCCCCCCATCACCAGTCCTTAGGACAGGGATACAGTCCTTTCTCCTCAGTCCTGTTCACGAGAGAGGCACACAGTGTGACGGGGTATGCGGCAGAGCAGTAAGGGATGCCAGGCCAAGGAACAATCCAAAGGGCTTTATTGGAACCACAAAGATAAAGCACCAAACAAATATAAATCCTTAAAGTCTGCAAGGAGTCCACAACAAAACAAAAGATCCAGGGGCACCTCCCGGTATTCCAGGGAAAATATGCCGGATGCCAGGGAAAATATGGCAATGGTCCTTATATGAGTTCCTTGAGTCCAACAGGGTGAACAACAAAACACAATCCCACGTGGCCACTGATCTCCAGTCTGTGACAGTCCATACACAGGCATCTAGGATCCAGCCTCAGCAGTAGATCCTAGTCCTTCTTCAGCCAAGATCCAACTAACTGAACTAACATGGGTCTCATTGTTCTTCTCTCCTGGGATCAGCCCCTTAGGTGGGCAGAAGAGTCCAAACTCTGCCTGGACACTTGATACATGAATGGACTTTAGACTCCTGGCTCTGTTCTGTTTACCAAGTTGTGGATTGGAGAAGTCCCATGCTGAGAAGAACAAACAATCCCCCACCAGTAGTACATACAGGACAGTCAAGGAGAGACAGACTATTACACCATGAGCAAAGGCGGGGGAGGGACACACTGTTACAACCCCTTCCCCCCTCAATTTGTGTATGGACTAGTGACCTCAACAGTTTGCTTGTCAAGTACATGTAAATATGCCGACCCTGACTCAGGGCTCCTCTTGCCTGGACAATCCATCTGCATTTTGGTGTTGGCTGCCCCTTCTATATTGTATTGTAAAGTTATAGGGTTGAAGAGCCAGGCTTCATCGTAGTAAGCGTCCATTGTCCCCAGAGACTCTGTTCAGCCAGGTGAGGGGATTGTGATCAGTAACCACAGTGAATTCTTGTCCATACAGATACGGCCTTAGTTTCCTAAGGGCCCATACTACAGCCAGACATTCCTTCTCAACAGTTGCATAGGCCACTTCTCGGTCCAGTAGTTTCCTGCTGAGGTAGGCAATGGGGTGCTCCTCCTCGGCTGCATTCACCTGGCTGAGTACAGCTCCCAATCCATAAGAAGAGGCATCTGTTTGCACAATGAATCTCCTTTTATAGTCTGGAGCAGCCAGAACAGGGTCGCAGACTAAGGCGTCCTTCAGCCGGTTAAAAGCCTCATCACAGGCTGGAGTCCAGATCACCAGCCGGGGCATCGTTTTCTTCGTGAGGTCTGTTAGGGGCTTTGCCGCAGAGCTGAAATGAGAAACAAATTTTCGGTAATAACTGGCAGTGCCCAAAAAAGCCATAACTTGTTTCTTAGTTTGGGGTACAGGCCAGTCTCTAATAGCCTGGATTTTGGCAGGTTCAGGACGTAACTTCCCTCCTCCTACTCGATGCCCTAGGTATTGGACTTCACCAATCCCCAATTGGCATTTATCAGGTCGAATAGTTAGGCCTGCTGCGAGAATCCTGTCAAGAACAACAGCTACTTGATTCAGATGTTCCTCCCATGTGTGGCTGAAGACGGCGATATCATCCAGGCAGGCACAAGCGAAGTCGCCACATCCCTGGAGGATCTGGTCCACCATTCTCTGAAAGGTTGCAGGGGCGTTTTTCATTCCGAAAGGCATGTTTAGAAATTCATACAGACCAAAGGGGGTTATAAAAGCCGACCTTTCTCTATCTTCCTCAATCAGGGGAATTTGCCAGTATACCTTACTGAGATCCAAGGTGGTGACGTATCGTGCCCCAGCTAGCCGGTCTGGAAGTTCATCAATGCGGGGCATTGGGTAAGCATCACTGATGGTATGGTCATTTAGTCATCTGTAGTCCACACAAAATCGAGTACTCCCATCTTTCTTGGGTACTAACACAACAAGAGAGGCCCAAGGACTATGGGAGGCCTGAATCACCCCAAGCTGTAACATCTCCTCCAGCTCATGCTGCATGGTGTTTCTAACTGATTCTGGTACCCGGTAGGGAGCCTGCTGTATGGGATGGATGCCTTGAGTGTCCAAATGATGTTGGGTTACTGTGGTTTGACCTGGTCGGGATGAGAAAGCAGCCTGTCTCTGATGGAGTACTCCCAGCATTTGTTTTTTCTGTAAGGAATCTAAGTGATCTCTCAAAGGAACCTGTTCCACAGTGGATGGGCCTCTGGCTGCTTCAACAAGATCAGGTAATGGGTCCTCATCCTCCTGACCATCTTCTGAAGCCAGCCGACAGCTTGCTATCATAGGTAATGTCCAGTCATGGTACTCCTTAATCATATTCACATGGACAGTCCTTTGTCTTAGACCCTGATCATCTAGAGCAAGAAGCCAATGCTGCACCACTAATCGCCATCTTGCAATCTGTACTCGGCGTCATCTTAGACCACGTAACAGTCACCATCCTCCATGTAACTTGAGCTTTCCTCACATCACTTTGAGATCTTCTGGATGCAAGGCTCGATCCTGCTGACTAAGCCAAGTGTAACGTGACGTAGGGCAATAGCCATGGGTGAGGTAGTTGTCTCTTACACCCCAGAAAATCACAAGATGATGAAGATCCTGGCTTGGTGTCTGGACTTGTATTACGGAAGCGCTATCCCTTGCAAACCCCTTGATGCTGATGGCTTCGGCTGGCCAAGAAAAAGCTGTTGTTCAATTGAGTGAGGGAGACCACCAGTTCTTTAAACACAGAGTTTTACTGAGCAGCCACTTGACAACAAAAATGTTAAGTAGATAGTGGGTATGTTTTTTTCTTCCACACAGAGGATTTCTATGCACAGCCTCCTTGCTTTCCCAACTTTATTTAGTCCTGCTTCGTTCACCAGAACCCAGCTTTGCACAGCAATCTAGTTAGTGTAAAGCGGGCTTTACACACTACGACATCGCTCAAGTGATCTCGTTGGGGTCACGGAATTTGTGACTTACATCCGGTTGCTTTAGAGATGCCGTTGCGTGTGACACCTATGAGCGATTTTGCATCGTCGCAAAAACGTGCAAAATCGCTCATCGGTGACATGGGGGTCCATTCTCAAATATCGTTACTGTAGCAGTAACGAAGTTGTTCCTTGTTCCTGCGGCAGCACACATCGCTCCGTGTGACACCGCAGGAACGAGGAAGCTCTACTTACCTGCCTCCTGGCCACAATGCGGAAGGAAGGAGGTGGGCGGGATGTTCATCCCGCTCATCTCCGCCCCTCCGCTTCTATTGGGCGGCGGTTCAGTGACGCTGCTGTGACGTCGCTGTGACGCTGAACGAACCGCCCTCTTAGAAAGGAGGCGGTTCGCTGGTCACAGCGATGTCGCAGGGAAGGTAAGTCCGTGTGACGGGTCCGGGCGTGGTTGTGCAACACTGGCAGCGATTTGCCCGTGTCGCACAACCGATGGGGGCGCGTATGCACGCTGGCGATATCGGTACCGATATCGCAGTGTGTAAAGTAGCCTTTAGTCATATCTTTAACTCACGGTTGTGTATCCTATAGGGCCATTTACACACTGCGACATCGCTAACGATATATCGTCGGGGGCACGGTGTTTGTGATGCACATCCGGCGTCGTTAGCGACATCGCGGCATGTCACAGGCTGGAGCGATCTTAAACGATCGTAAAAGAGGCAAAAATCGTTTGCCTGAGAGAGGTTGTTTATTTATGAAAAATCATTGTCTGGTCAGTAGCGATGTTGTTCCTCGTTCCTGCGGCATCACACATAGCTATGTGTGACACCGCAGGAACGACGAACATCTCCTTACCTCCGTCCACCGGCAATTGGGAAGGAAGGAGGTGAGCGGCATGTTCCGGCCGCTCATCTCCGCCCTTCCTGTGCTATTGAACGGCTGCCGTGTGACGTCTCTGTGACACCGCACGAACCGCCCCCTTAGAAAGGAGCCGGTTCACCGGCAACAGCGACATCGCAGGGAAGGTAAGTCCGTGTGACAGGTGTTAGCGATGTTGTGCACCATGGGCAGCGATTTGCCCGTGACGCACAACCGATAGGGGCGGGTACGCTCGCTAGCAATATCGGTACTGATATCGCAGCGTGTAAAGTACCCTTATCTTCCTCTCAAAGGAACTGATTTGCTAATATTGGCAAACTTAGCTCAGAGCTTGCTGACACTTAAGGAACTCCCATCTGAGTTACTCACTTTGTCTCACATTTCTGTACTGTCCTGGTTCGTTACCTTCATGAGTTAGAAACTTAGGGCTGTACTGCTAAGCGTCCTGTTCCAGGACCCGTCTCCAGACGTTTGCTCAGTATCTCGGTCAACTCTCCCTTCCTCTCCCCTCAGGATCTCACTATCCTCTGTCTCGGTCTCCGCTCACTTTAAGGACACCCACATAATGCTACTCTGTTCACTAGTCACTACTGCACACTGAGCCCTATCTGTCTCACTACCAGGAAGTTCTCTCTGATCTTACTACATAACCCCTTCCTCTCTGTGCTAGTGCCATAGATTAACTTTTTCTTGCTCTACTGTCTGGCACAGCACAGTCTATCACTAACAACATTTGTTACAATTCACATTATAAATCTTTTAAGGCAACTTGTCTCCAGGTTTTTCCTTTATGAGCTGCGGCCACCACCAGTAAGCTCTTATATACAGCATTCTAGAATACTGTGATTGTAAGCAGTCAGAGACGCTGTCACACAGGATGGGGGCGCATGTGACTGCAACCAAGCACAGACGCCTGAACTGCCAGTGGGCTGGGGAAGTAGTGAATATGTATGAAGCTAATGAGCGGCCCCGGAAGTAGAATGAATGGCCCTGGAAGCAGTTACAGCCGCGCCAGAGACTTGGTCAGTATAGCAATCCTGCTTTATTGTTATTTTTCCTTTTTTTATTAATCGAGTTACCGGACCCAGCTCATAAACCGGAGTTCCCTGAGAACGCCAGGCCCTGGCTTGGCACTTGGATACTTTTGAACCCGCACAGATCCAGACTTTTACAGTACACTGTGTGCAGAATTATTAGGCAAATGAGTATTTTGATCACACGATACTTTTTATACATGTTGTCTCACTCCAAGCTGTATAGGCTTGAGAGCCAACTATCAATTAAGCAAATCAGGTGATGTGCATCTCTGTAATAAGGATGGGTGTGGTGTAATGACATCAACACCCTATATAAGGTGTGCTTAATTATTAGGCAACTTCCTTTCCTTTGGAAAAATGGGTCAAAAGAGAGATTTGACGGGCTCTGAAAAGTCCAAAATTGTGAGATGTCTTGCAGAGGGATGCAGCAGTCTTGAAATTGCCAAACTTTTGAAGCGTGATCACTGAACAATCAAGCGTTTCATGGCAAATAGCCAACAGGGTCGCAAGAAGCGTGTTGGGCAAAAAAGGCGCAAAATAGCTGCCCATGAATTGAGGAAAATCAAGCGTGAAGCTGCCAAGATGCCATTTGCCACCAGTTTGGCCATATTTCAGAGCTGCAATGTTACTGGAGTATCAAAAAGCACAAGGTGTGCCACACTCAGGGACATGGCCAAGGTAAGGAAGGCTGAAAAATGACCACCTTTGAACAAGAAACATGAGATAAAACATCAAGACTGGGCCAAGAAATATCTTGAGACTGATTTTTCAAAGGTTTTGTGGACTGATGAAATGAGAGTGACTCTTGATGGGCCAGATGAATGGGCCAAAGGCTGGATCAGTAAAGGGCAGAGAGCTCTACTCCGACTCAGACGCCAGCAAGGTGGAAGTGGGGTACTGGTAAGGGCTGGTATCATCAAAGATGAACTTGTGGGACCTTTTAGGGTTGAGGATGGAGTGAAGCTCAACTCCCAGACCTACTTCCAGATTCTAGAAGACAACTTCTTCAAGCAGTGGTACAGGAAGAAGTCGGTATCGTTCAAGAAAAACATGATTTTCATGCAGGACAGTGCTCCATCACATGCATCCAACTACTCCACAGCGTGACTGGCCAGTAAAGGTCTAAAAGAGGAAAAAATGATGACATGGCCCCCTTGTTCACCTGATCTGAACCCCATAGAGAACCTGTGGTCCCTCATAAAATGTGAGATCTACAGGGAGGGAAAACAGTACACCTCTCAGAACAGTATCTGGGAGTCTGTGGTGGCTGCTGCACGCAATGTTGATCGTAAACAGATTAAGCAACTGACAGAATCTATGGATGGTAGGCTGTTGAGTGTCATCATAAAGAAAGATGGCTATATTGGTCACTAATTTTTTGGGGGTATTGTTTTTGCATGTCAGATATGTTTATTTCTAAATTTTGTGCAGTTATATTGGTTTACCTGGTGAAAATAAACAAGTGAGATGGAATATATTTGGTTTTTACTAAGTTGCCTAATAATTTTGCACAGTAATAGTTACCTGCAAAAACAGATATCCTCCTAAGATAGCCTAATCTAAAAAAAAACCACTCCAACTTCCAAAAATATTAAACTTGGACATTTATGAGTCTTTTGGGTTGATTGAGAACATAGTTGTTGATCAATAATAAAAAAAATATCCTCAAAAATACAACTTGCCTAATAATTCTGCACACGGTGTAGTATGCTTGGTTCTGATCCTATATATGTGTTGTAAGCTTGGTTCTGTTCCCGTATCTATGTATGGTAGTAAGCTCGGTTCTGTTCCCTTACTTAGGTAGTAAGCTCGGTCTTTCTCATATACCCATGTAGTAAGCATGATTCTGTTCCTGAATATATGTTGTAAGCTGCATTCTAATCCTATGTCTATGTGCCAGTCACCATTGTTTTTAAAACCTGCTATCTCTGTTGCTTTATTGCAGCGACCTGAAGCAGGCTAAAAATGGGCCACCTAAGCTTGTGGGCCAGTGCTCTCCAACTGCCCCCCAGGCTAAAAATTGCTAACCTGCCCCTGTCTGGGAGGCATAACTTTTGGAAGACAGAGATACAGATGAGAAAGATGAACTGTCCCAGAATCAATTTTCTAAAAAAGTGTTGGCTGTTCAAATTATTAGCACTATGAAGAAACGTAAATCGATTAATGTGACTGTTTACAAATAGGTGTTTAATTGGTGACTCTCTGACAAAGCAAATTCAGTTGTTCCATAGGGGTTTGAACTTCACTAATCCCTACATTTGGCTTCTTCAAAAAGTTTAATCACTCATTTAAGATCTTAAAAAATGGCTAGCCCCTAAAAAACCCTGATTCTATTGGCCAGATCCTAACAGCTCAAACATAGACTCTACCATACCCTGAGATTTCTTTGCCAGCTTTCTTAAAATAATAGACTCCCTTCCTTTTCAACACAGATGAGGTGAATGGTGACATGGATAAAAAAAAATACTATGAAACTGCTCCAAATTAAAAGGTTATTCTTATTGTGTAAGCATGGCTGTAACAAATAAGGTGACATATGTGTTACTTTGCAATAGACTGAATAATTGTTCATTTGTCTTATAGGTTTCAGGTCTTCTGTGTTTTTTTTAAATACTAGGCAGCATTAAAAGGACAGTCCTCAACTGCTATAATGGTATATGGGTCCATATGTCTTTAAAGGACCACTTTTTTATTTCCCTGCCAGAGTGGTGTTCAAATCTAAGTCCCCTGCCACCTGTCTTCTACTCACCCGCCACCATCTTCATCTGTTTTGGGCATTTCCCTTGTCGCTCTCCCGTGATTTTTGATCAACCGGCAGGTCTAATGTTTCAGGGAGCATGCTGCAGTTCACAACTCAATACAAGTCTATGAGAGTATCGCTTGGGCTTGCACAGAGTTGAACTGAGAGCTTGTGGCGTAACTTCTGACTTCCGGCCAGTCAGGAATTATGGGCACAAGATGGCACCTCAGGACCGGAGCAGCGCCAAAAAAAAGGAGAAAACACCGGAGGGTAAATATAATGCAAGGGACAGAAGACTTAAGGGTGCTTTGCATGCTGCGACATCGCTAGCGATGTGACATTTGGTGTTCGTGTGACATTTGGTGATCGTTGCCATAGCGAACATTATCGCTACGGCAGCGTCACACGCACATACCTTTTCAGCAACGTCACTGTGACCGCCGAACAATCCCTCCTTCAAGGGGGAGGTGCGTTCGGCGTCATAGCGACGTCACTGCGGCGTCACTAAGTGGCCGCTCAATAGCAGAGGAGGGGCGGAGATGAGCGACCGGAACATGCCACCCACCTCCTTCCTTCCTCATTGCCAGTGGACGCAGGTAAGAAGATGTTTGTCGTTCCTGCGGCATCACACATAGCGATATGTGACGCCGCAGGAACGACGAACAACCAGCGGCATGCACCACCAACGATATTATGAAAAGGAACGACGTGTCAACGATCAACGATTTTTGACGTTTTTGCGATCGTTGATCGTCCCTCCTTGGTGTCACATGCTGTGATGTCGCTAACGGCACCGGATGTGCGTCACTAACGACGTGACCCCGACGATATATCTTTAGCGATGTCGCAGCGTGTAAAGCACCCTTTAGATTTAAAGTGCCACACCGCTGGAAAAGTGCTTTATTATGATAAAAGAGTTGTATGTTCCATACTAATTCTGCAATGTTTGATAAATATTGCCTTATTCCGCGGAATCGCATAAGCTAATGAGGCATGGCTAGTCCGGTAGGGTGTCACTTCCCCTGTCTAGTCTGACCTTGCATCTTCTAATTGTATCTCCCTGGAAAGGAAGGACAGTATGCGGTCTGTCAGTGATGTCCTTTTAGGCGTGATTAGAAGATCCGAGGCAGGACTGGTCCCATGAAAGAGACATCCTGCTGGATTAGCTCTGCCTCTTCAGTTTATGCAACTGCAGAAGAAAAGAACAAATAAAACTTCTTCAAACATGGCAGTGTTAGTATGGCACATAGAACTTTTAATATCATTAATCTAAAAGCATAATAACACAAAGTGCAGTGCAGTGCATGAATAAATAATTGGATAGATCTCACCCAGTTCTTCTCCTGAGGAGCCCAGATACCACCGGAACAGTCCAAGGCAGAAGCGGGCCAAACCGGACCTAAGGGGTGGGGGGGGACACCAATATCCAAGTACCCTACCCCTGTCGTGCCCCTGCAAAAAATGCTTCCGCCCTTACAAGGGCAGCACCCAAGTCAGGAATGCTAACCCTGATGAAAAGCACACCCTCCCTCCTTGGTCCGCTTCTGCCTTGGACTGATCCGGTGGTATCTGGTCTCCTCAGGAGAAGAACTGGGTGAGATCTATCCAATTATTTATTCATGCACTGCACTGCACTTTGTGTTATTATGCTTTTAGATTAATGATATTAAAAGTTAAATTTGAATCCTTGCTTTAACTGGTATTCTAATCAGGATTTTTGGGCTGTACTGTTTTGCCATTGCGGCAGGATTGCTTATCTATGGTACATAGAACACCTTACCAGAGAAAAGAAATATGTGCCAGTTACGGAGAGTCAGGGGCCCTGACTATTCCCTTTACACAGTCATCCACAATATCCAAACAACCATCCAAATGTGAGTGCAGTCTTCAGATAATCCTCTTTATCGTCTGGCAACATGGAATGGCTGGTTGTGAACCGCCTGCACTGGGTGCAGTGTTCCTTATCCTTATCAATGACTGTGCAAAAAAAGTGTCTGTACAGCTATAAGCATTATTTTGTTAGACAAAGAAGAAATATATTATTTGATACATGTTAAGGAATCAAAGTGATACTAAGGACAAAATGGGGGATATGGCAAGGCGTTGGCATGGATTCATTGTTTTCACATAGCACACTGATGGACATAATGACACTACATTTAGTATAGGTATTTCAAACGTAAAATTTAGGAGATTTTACAATTTTATTTTTTTAATTTATTTTGCATTTTTAATAACTTACATCTGAAAATGTCATATAGAAGGTTGAGTTGTCAGTGCAGCATTTCTTCTATGCAGTATTTTTACCATACCTTCCTAAAACTTGGTAAGAATGCTTTCAAAGTGGTAATAGTTTATTTTTATCTAATAACATGCAAAGCAAATAAGCAATGTTAAATGAAAACCAAATCAATATTTGATGTAATCACCATTTCCCTTAAAAACAGCACCAATTCTTCCACATAGTTTTTGATGGAATTTTGCATGGAGTATTCCAAACATCTGGGAGAATTAGGCTATGTGCGCACTTTCCGTCGTCCTACATGCAGTTGTAAACGCAAGTTTTAGCCTTAATTGATTTAGCCAAAGTTGCCTTTTCCAGAAATTTAGCGCAGAAAACGCATGCGTATTTACCGCGTTTTAGATGCGTTTTTAGCGCTTTTTCCATGCATTTCCACATGCGTTTTCACAGATGCGTTTTGAACATCAAGACACTGCTAAATAAAGATTAAATAGTCAAACAGAATGAAAAAAGAGAAAAAAAAGGGACAAATCTATATTAATGGGAAAAATAATGGAAAAAGATATATTTAATAAAATTATAGCGTTAATATACATTTAATCGGTAAAATAGCAATAAATGCATATTATTCTTAAATTTAATTGTCGGATTATGTGTGTGTGTAAAGGGACATATCAAATAATTATTTTGATGTTCAAAAAGCATGCGTTTTGGTAGTCCAAAACGCATGTTTTCTGCAATGAAAAAGCAGGTAAAACGCAGGAATTTGGATATTTCTTGCTTTTTGCTACTTCTCATTGACTTCAATGTTAACAAAACGCAGCCCAAATGGCAAAAACAATTGACAGGGTCCTTTTCTGAACGCATCGTTTTTGACCAAACTTATGCAAATTTTGAGATGCGTTTGGAAACGCAAAGTGCGGACAAGAAATCATGAATTCTCATTGTCTTTAATGGAAAACCAAAACGCATGCATTTGGGCACAAAAACGCTGCAGTTCAAAACTGATCCTAAACGCACCTGACACGCAGGTGAAAACTGAAAGTGCGCACATAGCCTTAACCCCAGATCTTCTGTTGATCTTGGCTTGCGCAAATCCATCAATCTCTTCATGCTATGTCAGCCTCGATGTTGATATTATATCATCACTCCCAAGACTCATTGTTTTTCTTAACACTGAATATAGCTCTTAACCCCTTGACGACTTTACATTTACGTCAAAGATCATGTCCCTGACTTCAATGCAGGCTCACACGCTGAGCCTGCATCTTTCCATGCACATGTTGCACATGTTGGCTAATTAGATCAGCCAACATAAGCTGCAGGTGGATCGGAGATGTTAACCTGTTAAATCCTGCTGTCAATCTCTGACAGCGGCATTTAACACACATCGTCGGACAGTACGTCATTTCCCACTCCCATCGGTGGCCCCATGATGTGATTGCTGGGTGTTGATGGGTTGTCCTCACAGCCAGGGGTCAGCTGATGATCCCTGTGTTTGTCATGATGATCTTCATGTGAAAGCCAGCTGGGAGCTGGCATTCATAGGAGATCATCATTTCAACTATACAGAGAAGTGTTGGCGCCCTGCTCTGTACAACACAAACTATCAGATGATTGTAGTTTAAAGTCCCCTAAGAGTAATAGTAAATGCAATAAAATGTAAAAAAAAGTTTTAAAAATAGGAAAAAGATAAAAAAATGCAATAGTTCAAATCACACCACTTTTTCACCATGGAAAATAAAATAATAATAATAACATTAATAATAAAAAATACACATATTTGCTATCCCTGCTTTCAGAAATGTCCGACATATCAAAATATAAAATAAATTAGTCTGGTCAGTAAACATCGTTTGTCATGAAAAAAATTAAAAATGGCAAAATTAGTTTTTTTTTGGTTGCCGCAACATTGTAATAAATTACAATAAGATACGATCAAAACATCATATCTACCCAAAAATAGTATCAGTAAAAACATCAGCTTAGGGCGCAAAAAAAGCCATCACTTAGCCCCAGACCTCGAAAAATAAAAATGTTATGGTTCTCTGAAAAGAGCGCCAAAAGCATTTTTTTTTTTATAAACTTCTGAATTTCTATTCACTACTTAAATGAAAGAAAATGTATACATGTTTGGTATCTACGTACATACGTACTCGTACTGACCTGGAGAATCCTACTGCCAGGTCAGTTTTACCATACAGTGAACATAATAAATAAAAACACAAAAAACAATTGTGGAATTGCACTTTTGTTTTGCAATTCATCGCACTAGTGTTTTTTTCCCCCCTTTTTCCAGTACACTATATGGTAAAATAAATAAATTCATTCAAAAGTACAACTTTTCCCGCAAACAACAAGCCCCATACAGCTATATTGCCAAAAAAATAAAAAATAACAGAAATCGGTAAGGTTATGAAGGGGTTAATGACATGCGCTGTGTGTTTGGAGCTGTTAACTTGCTGCAGAATAAATTTGGAGCCAATCAGATGCCTCACCGACGATATGGCATGATGGATAAGTATCTACCTGTATTTCACAGAATTAATGGCAATCCTCCTGACCAAAGCGCGACTCCGTGTGCTAAAATGTAACCCAAAACATGCAAGGAACCCCCACCGTGCGTTACTGTTGCTTACATATACTCATTATTGTACCAGTCTCCAGCCCTTCAGAAAATAAACTGCTTTCTGTTACAGCCAAATATGTTACATTTTGACTCATTAATCCAGAGCATCAGCTGCCATTTTTCTATACTCTAGGGCCTGTGTTTATTGTGCATAGTTGAGTCATATGGCCCCTTTTCAATGTTAAATGTGTGGTTTATTGGCCACAATTCTTCCATGAAGCCAACATCTGGCCAGATTTCTCTGTAACAGTGGAAGGGTGTACCTGGGTGATTGCTGCCAGTTCTGAACTGATGGCACTGCTGGACATTTTCCAGTCTTGAAGAGAAGCAAGCATGTTGCGTCTTTCATCTGCTTCCCTTAGGCTAAGACGCCACTTTGCTTTTTACCTGGTTTTTACCTGGTTTTTACCTGCTTTTTTGCTGCTTTTTCAACTGCAGCGTTTAATGCCAAAATGGATGTGTTCTGCTTTTCAAACTTAGTCTATGGGAATTTGGGTTTCTAAACCGCACTATGCAGCTCAAACTGCAGCCTTTTTGTGGCAGAAATTTGGGCAAAAACTCTGCTTTACAGTTCTAAACGCAAATGGCAAAAACAATTGACATGTCAATTGTTTTTGCCATTTGCGTTTAGAACTGCAAAGCAGAGTTTTTGCCCAAATTTCTGCCACAAAAAGGCTGCAGTTTGAACTGCATAGTGGGGTTTAGAAACCCAAATTCCCATAGACTAAGCTTGAAAAGCAGAACACATGCATCCCTCCCTCAAGGGGGAGGTGCGTTCGGCGTCATAGCGACGTCACTGCGGCGTCACTAAGCGGCCGGCCAATAGAAGCGGAGGGGCGGAGATGAGCGGGATGTAACATCCCGCCCGCCTCCTTCCTTCCTCATTGCCGGTGGATGCAGGTAAGGAGATGTTCGTCGTTCCTGCGGTGTCACACATAGCGATGTGTGATGCCGCAGGAACGACGAACAACTTCGTGCCTGTGGCAGCAGCGATATTAAGGAAAGGAGTGACGTGTCAACGATCACCATTTTTGATCGTTTTTGCGATCGTTGCACGTCGCTCCTTGGTGTCACACGCTACGATGTCGCTAATGGCGCCGGATGTGCGTCACTAACAACGTGACCCCAACGATATATTGGTAGCGATGTCGCAGCGTGTAAAGCACCCTTTAGTCTCCTTGGCCGACCACTTCTTCAAAAGAGCTGTAGTGGACGCAAAGGAACCACCACTAGGCAGACTTCAATTAGAATACAAAAGGTTGCAGAAACAAAGGAACAGCTTTATTCAAGGACAGGCATAATATGTATCTGCAGGTTAACGGTAAAATACAGGATATGGAAAATAAGGTTAACAACACCACAGGTGCTACCTAGGAAGTGCCAACACTTTACTCCAGCTATTACAAATATCGGAACAGCAATCAACTGTTTGGAACAATTTAGGATACAATTTCACTGCAATAACAACCTAACTGGCCTCTGCTATATGGGCCACGAATCCCTGGCCGCGCACCACGGGTGGCACTGCAAAGCAAACCCCCCATCCCCACTTTTTGACTCTCTCTTTGCCTGCAGCCGACGGGGCCATGGAGCCGGGTCAGGCCATTCACAGCAACCCCACAAAACCACAGGCCTGGGGACAAGTTATGCCCTGCAGGTCCTGTGGAGTGCTACACCTGTCACCCAACCGCCGTTCTTGGACAGTCTATAAGGTAGAATCTGATGATCCGATTTCTCCTGTTCCCACTCTAAGCTCTTCTCCTGCTCCTTCTGAGCTTCCCGCACTTTTTGGGCCAGGTTAGTCCAGTTCAGAAGGGAGCGACGACTCTACCAGTTAGTCCACAAAACACAGAACAAAGGGAAGCACTGTGTCTTAAGGTCGTAGCGTACTTTACCGTCTGTAGGGGCAGCAGGCGGTGCCTGAAGAACGCATTTTGAAACCCCAGTCTGCTTTGAAATCTTTGCCCGGGATAGACCTTGCTGATGCAGTATAACTACCTTGTGTCTTGTTGCTGGTGCTTAGTCATTCCATGGTGTATGTACCTGTGACATAAAACGGACTGTCACCATCTCACCTTTGTGGCAGAGTTTGTTCCTCACCCAGTTTTAAGCCTTCTACACAGCTGTTTCTGTTTAATTTAATGACTGTGTTTCAATTCACATTTCAAAATGATGATAATGGTTACTCACACACCTGACAACAATCCTACAAAACCTGTCACTTTGTGCAAGTGTACCAAGAAAATTGATTGTTTTGAAGGAAAAAGGGGGTCACACCAAATGTTGATTCTCTTTTGTTCATTCACTTTGGTTTTTGTTAATTGATGAAAAATAAACTATTTATGTTTCTATTTTATAAAGTATTTTTACAGTACTGTATAAGTGAGTATTTAGAAGCCAAGACCCCCCCAACAATCGGAATATAAGTGTGTGGCTGTATCTGCTTTAAAACAGGATCCCCAGCCAGGAATTAAATGGGTGTCCTACTCTTTATCTAACTTTTATTTGTTGTCTGATTGACATTTACTAATAGTTAATTTAAGACAATAATTATTATTTATAAATTAAAATTGTTCTTTGTTTTACACTGTGGAATTAGCGGTAGTATGTCATCAAGAACACGTGATCTATAAAAGCTTATATAATGGAGAGTAGCTGTTGTGGTTTCTTACTGCCTCACTGGGCTTGGATACAGCAGTGACTATACTCGCTTATTATGTGTATTTATTAAGGTACAATTACCAGAACACGCTGCAATTACTGGGATTAGATGAGGCAGAAGATATCAAAGATCCCATATTGATGAAAGGAGCTTACTTATCTCTTCTCTACTTGCGTCATCTGAGACTAAGGGATCTTCAGGTAAAATATTTTCTCATTTTCTTGGCACAATAACGGATGGAAATAAGATAAAGGTTTCAAGCTGCCAGCAATTCGTGATTCATGTTAACTTATAGAAAAACATCGACAGCTGAACTTATTTCTCAAGAATTTGCTCTTGTGACTGAACAAATAGAGAGCAAACGGGAAAAATATCATTTGAATAAAAGGTCATTGACTCTAGTGTTTGCTTGTTCTTGGATAAGGAGTAGTTAAAGGGGTAATAATAACAATAATGATAATAATAATAATAATAATATTAGCAAATACCTCCGATTAGAAATGTCACTATGTCTCATGTTCAGGGCATTGTGGACCTTAAGTATCCATGGTTATGACCACCCATACAGTCATAGTTACGCTGGTTTCACATTAGCGGTATTCTGCCGCACTGCCGAATCCGGCACAAGTGCAGTACAGTTCAATATAGTTCACTGGCAAGCTCCGGTCACACGCGGTCATGTGACCGGAGCATGTGACAGCATGTGACCGGAGCTTGCCGCAATGCCTGTGAACTGTATTGAACTGTACTTCATTTGTGCCGGATCTGTCAGAAAAACGGTGATGTGAAACCAGCGTTAGTTAGTTAGTTGCTAGTGGTCATAACCATGGATACCTAAGGTCCTGCAATGCCCTGAACATGAGGTAAGCAATATAGTGAATCAGAAGAACTATACTACATTTCTAATTGGCGATATTGGCTAATATTATTATTATTATTATTATTTATCTTGGAGATGGGATTGCCCCTTTACCCTCTTTACGACACATGACGTACTGGGTATGTCATGGATCATGTCAGGACAATCACCAGCGGCTGCTGCGGTGAGCCGGCGATGAGTTCCGCACATGTCAGCTGATTTGAACAGCTGACATGTGCGGCTATCAGGTACAGGTGGATCCACTCGCACCTGTTAACCCCTTACATCGTACTGTAAAAATGTGACCGCACAATGTAAATGCCCGCATCGGGTAACGTGCACTTGTCCACTGCCATTGGAAGTCACGTGATGAGATCACTTGGAGCCGATAGTTGCATGGTAGTACAGGATCATGTGATGACTCCTGTAGCTATCATGAGTCACTTCCTCTTACTGCCAGCAGAGCGCTGGCTGTAAGAGGAGAGCAGCATTTCTGCAGATGAGAGTGATGCAGCTGTGATCCACAGAAATGAACAGGCGATCACACTGCTGATCCTTATTGTCCCCTGGAGGGACTAGTAAAATAAAAAAATAAAGTTAAAAAAGTTTTAAAATTTTTTAAAAAAACCTAAAAGTTCAAATTACAGGGTTAAAAAAATAAACAATATACACACATTTGGTATCGCCGCTTCAGAAATGCCCAATCTACCAAAATATAAAATCAATTAATCTGATCGGTAAACGGCATAGCAGCAAAAAAAATGCAACCGCCAAAATTGGGTTTTTTGGTTGCCGCAAAATGCAATAAAAGGCGATCAAAACATAGCATCTGCGCAAAAATGTTATTATTAAAAACGTCAGCTCGAGACGCGAAATATAAGCCATCACTGAACCCCATATCCCGAAAAATGAGAACGTTACTGGTTCAAAAAATGGCGTAAAAAGTGACTCACTTTTTTTGGACAATCTTCTGAATTTTTTTGACCCCGTAGATAAAAGTAAACCTATAAGTGTTTGGTGTCTACGAACTTGTACTGACCTGAGGCATCACACCAACACATCAGTTTTACCATATAGTGAACACTGTGAATAAAATATCACCCAAACAATTGTGCAATCCACTCTCGGAAGAAGGGGAGCAAAAAAAAACAAAACGAAAAAAATACCCGGGGGTGAAGGGGTTAATAGGTCGGATACAAATATGGAATAAATGATAAAGACTGGCAGAAGTCTTAGCATACTGTTGAGTTTATACTGGTATTTAAATAGTTATGTTTTGAAGGGTTTGTAAAATACTAAATTATTTTTAATTATTAGAAGTAAGCAGCAGGGGGTGCTGTTTAGAAACTTGCACTGTATACAAGTGTGTATGTATGTACGCAAATGTCCGACAAGCGGAAGTCGTGTGAGTATGGAGATGCAGATTAAAATGAAACATAGTTAAACTTAATTTTTTTCTGGTGAATTTATATGGAATCCTCCAGAAAATGAGCCCTGTAGGAACTCATAAAAGAAAGTTGCACTCTTGAACTAAATGAAATATGTCATTCTTGTGTCTTTACAGCGTATGTGTCTTGGAATCCTAAATTATTTTCGATCTATTGAGAGAACCCTAACAATTGACAGCTGCGGTCTCTCCAGCACTTCTGGTAATCTGGCACACAGTGCATGTGAACAGTCATGCTGGGTAAATGCTACTCAAGGTGGATCTGGTATGACAGGAGGACTTGGATCTCATCAGTATATGTACCAAACACCAGCAGACCTCCAGGTATTACTTCAGAAGGATATAACACATCTCCTACATTTTCAATCATTAAATGGGTTGTCCACAACTAAGACAACCCCTTCTTGTTCCACATCATTCTGGTTTCAGCATTGTTGGGACTTGTGTTCACGGGGCTCATCTGACGTTGTGACGTCATGCGAGCTCCGTGTCCAATCATCCCCAGTTTCTCTCTCTTTGACTTCAGACATAGGAATAATCAGCAGGAAGTCAACATCAGCCGCAACTCTCACTTCCTGTTAATTAACTAATTTGTCCGAAGGTGGGGAGAAAGAAGCTGGCAGTGGTTGGACGTTGGGCTCATGTGATGTCACAATATCATGTGAGTCTCAGGAACGTGAGTCTCGACACTACTGGACTGGTGCCAGCACGGGAGGTGAGTATAGGCTTTTTTTATTTTACATGTGGAATCAAAAAGGGCTGTCCTAGTAATGGAAACCCTCTTTAAAGAGACTCTGACACCACTTTGATACAGCTAAAGGTGGTAGAAAGTAATGATAGAGACACTGATTTCAGAATTGTCTGTTTTATGTGCCTATGGTGTTGTTATTGTGAAATTTGCCATATTAGTTGCAGCGCTTGCATTCCCCTTGGTAATCCACCCTTCCATCACTTTCTGGCAGCCCTCGCGCTATTACTGTGCATAGCTAGAGACTTTCTGTGAGCAGCTGGTGGGCGTCAACTCATGAATAATGAGGACTCCTGAGCATAACTGAGAAATCCACATGTCTGTCAGTAGTACCTCATGCTTCATCATTAAAGGGTTTGCTCACAGTCTTTAAAGGGTAAAATTGCAAAGTGCTTGCCAAAACAACCAGCTTTGCAAGCAATGTACTTATCTTTTCTCAAGAACAGAGGGATTTTTATTCTATTGTTTACTTGATGGCTATAGTCTCAGTGTGGCCAGTTACCTAGGCAAAGAAGAAGCGCCATTTGTAGGTGTAACACCCCCGGGGTCGGGGGATTTTAACCCGACACGTCGCCGGGCCAGGGATGCAGATCCTCTGCGTCGTCACGGGCTGGCCTGGCCCGGTTTCGTGACCCCAATACGTACAGAAGGGAGGGAAGGCTGTGGATGGGAGGCAGGATGGAGGATGGGGGTGGTAGTGATGGTTAGGAAAGTCTTTTATAATCATGATGCCACATGTGGTACGCGGCCAGGGACGGGCCACTGCTGCTGGTGCTGCTCTCCGAGGCTGATAGTGAAGGTCACAGCCAGGATGGTATCGCTCCCCACAGGCAGAGTGGGATTACCCTGGGAGGATGATGGAGGATGGATGGGGGTGGTGGTAGTCCCCATTGGCGCCGCAGTGCTGTGCGCCGGCGCCGGTAAAGGAGACGCAGAGACAGGGGCTGTGGTTCCAGATCTTTTACTCACTGATAGTTTAGACGCTGCCCCAGAGTACTGGTCTCAGCCATGATGGCCTCCAGCCGATCCCGGATCTGTGAAAGGTCAAGTCCGATGTGTATCAGCCTATGAGCTCTTCCTCCTTTGATGCGCTAAGTATAAGACCCCCATGGCGTGAAGCACTTGGGGATCCCGGTGTCAGTAAAGTGTCCCGTTCTGTATGCTGATAGCGCGGTTCCGATGTGGGGCCGGTCCGAGACCTCAGTCCTGGATCCAATATGCTATTTGGCTCCAGACTAAGTGGGACAGGTCCGGTGACTTTTCTAGCCGTTCCCCGTGACTCTTGCAGAGTTGTTAGACAATGTGAAGTATGCCTGCCCTAGGGTTCTTGTGACGCCTACCTGGAGCCATGGACTCAGGATCGGGGAAAAAGGTGAATAGAGGCAACCGCCAACAAAGCAGGAACCCAGACCCCGCAACTCTTTAACCCGTATACAGGAATTTTTAAATTACGACAGGGCCCAGGTGATCATTGCCCGTGGAAGACTGTGGTCCTGAGAAGAACAGTAACCAAGGAGGTTCAAATCCAGAAGGTAGAACAGGGACAAAATTCGTCAGGTTGGAGAGTGGTCAGATATCAGGCTAAGGGTTAAAACAGGAACTAGCAGCGAAGTACAAAAACGGCAGGCAGAAGAGTGGTCGGGCAAGCAAGGTAAGGGTCAAAACCGGAGTTAGCAGCGAAGTACGGACACAGCAGGCAGAAGAGTGGTCAGGTAGTCAAGCTAAAGTCAATACACGGGAATACAAACAAACAGCAAGGAACCAGAGTCTAGCAGGGAATTACAGGACTATATCTGGCACCTCCTAGCAGAAGGGAGAAAGCATAAGAGGGGTGTGGTGCCTTCCCATTGGCCCCAGCTGAAAGGTAGTTACTCCAGCCGGAAGGTACACACCACCACAGTCAACCAATGGTACTGCAAGTCCTAGTGAAACCCAGCCTAATAGATGAGCCTGTGCCCAGCAGAGCCACTGACTGCTCCCTCATCCCCAGCGCCACCCACAGTGGTGACGCTTCGTTGTCTGGTGATTGAAGCAGAAGTCGACTCCGGTGGAGACGTGACAGTTCTGTACCCCGACAGTGTCGGACTTGTGGAAGCAGCCGCCTGCTTCTTCCCAGCGACAGTGTTGAACGCCTTGGCCCACAGAGCTGCTTGCGGCACCTCCGCTCTGCTCTGTGTCTGTAGATGTTCTCCTCTTGTTGTAGTTGTGTTGTGTGTTCCAAGCTGTTGCCCCCAGCTGCTAGCGGCTGGTTCACTACTCTCACTAGGTCAACTGTGTGCTCCTGACTCCCCCTGGCGGTTGTTTCACCGTGACCCTGAGTCCCCAGTTCCAGTGGATCGGGGAGCCCCTGGTGCGGTGGCATCCTGTAAACCCAACCGCTGTAGTGAACCCCTACTGTGACCCGACCCTGGCCCGGTTCCCATTGGGGAGGGCAACACACTGTAACTGCGTGTGGATGTTGGTGAAAACCGGTACTGACGTTCCCTGGACCCGGGATAAGTACTATACCCTAATGGAGGTGCAGTACCCTGTGGTGCCTGAAGCCGCAGGGGCGTCACATAGGCTTTATGCTTTAGCGAGTGCTTGTGGCATATTGAATCTAATTGCTCCAGTCCCCTAGCGCTTCTAACATGCTGCAGAAGCTGAGCTGACCCTGTTAGCAGGCTGGGAAAGCGCACAATCAGACCATGATGAAGGTCAGAACCGTCAATCTTCAGGAGCGCACCAGCAATCAGGAAGCCTGGAGGCAGTGGAGCGCTGCACTCCTGAGAAGGGAACATAAGAACAAACCTGTATTTCTTGTTACACATAATTAATAAAAAAAAACATTAAAAATTGTTTTCCAGCGCTGATCATTATTTGATTTAAAAAAAAAATACTCCTTATTTATTGTTTTGTTTTTATTTAATTTAAATCCTTCTTCATGGCTTTAATAGAAGTTTAATAGAAGCCTGAACTTATAATTATTTTGTTACACTGGCGTCCTTATCCCTAATTATGCTGGTGTTCCGGTGCTTGCGTGCACCGATACCACTTCACTCACCTCTCTCCCCACTCAGCAGGGACACCTGCTGCACTGCTGCCAACATGCGTCTCGGTCCCTTGCTTTGCTGCATTGCCGCTCACGTGTAGTGCAGTCCCCGACTTTGCTCCACGGCTGCCAACATGTGTTTCGGCCCCCGTCAAGGTACCTAGGCCCCAGGGCCTGCACATGTACGCAGATTTCCCTGGCCACTAGCCTAGGATGTGCTCATGCGCACGCTCCCCATCTCTTTAAAGGGCAGCACACGCAACTTGAAAATGTGGCCCCAGTCTACTGCTGGAAAGCACCAGGTTTTTAAGGCTCCCTTCCCTATTGGGAGGTGCCTGAACAACTCATTAGGTTCCTAGCCTAGTCCTGTTGTGTTGGTCCAGCCTGTTGCTCCGGTCTACCTTTAATCAGCCCCATTCCTGCCTGTAATCCATTCTTTGTCTGCTATGTTCCCAAACCTGTTCAGCCTGTTCCTATACCTGTCAAGTCCGTGCTCCTCGACCTGTGTTCCTGTACCTGACTTGTCAGTATTGCTATACCCATTCAGCCTGTGTTTCTGTACCTGACCTGTCCGCGTTCCTGGACCTGTTCAGCCTCTGTTCCTGTACCTCAAATATCCAAAAATCTGACCTCCACATCCAACAAATGTGAACAGGTGCCAGCTGAAAAAACATAGTAACTATAAAATGCATACATCTTCACACTGAAAAGCCAAAAATGTATAAGGGTTCCCGGATTACAGAGATTACCTTGCCGTTGGTTTCCGGGCTTACATGCATTGGCTAATACATAAACTAAATATCTCTCTTTTGCAGTAATGTAACCATATTTTTCCCTTATACATTTTTTACTTTTCAGTGTGCAGCTGTATGCATTTTATAGTTACTGTGTTCCTGTAACTGACCTGTCTGTGTCCCTGGACCCGTTCAGCCTGTGTTCCTGTACGTGACCTGTCTTTGTCTCTGGACCCGTTCAGCCTGTGTTCCTGTATCTGACCTGTCTGTGTTCCTGGACCCGTCCAGCCTTATTTCTATCTTATCTAAAATTCACTCTACCTCTGATGTAACCAGAAAGCTAGATGGCAAAATTGAAACCTGTTATTCTCTGAAAAAAACACTTAAATACTAACAAGAAAGAAAAAATAATAATCCAGCTCACCAACTGCCTTGCTGATAGTATCCAGTTCCTGAGCACGGAATGTGGCTAGGCAGCCATACAATTGTAGAGAAATGCAGCAAATTTCCAGCGCCAGGAGTAGCTTGATTAAAAATTCAATTTATTAAATATAAAATAAAAAAACAGCAGGTACAGCATATGTCGGATGGCTTGAAGAACAACGCGTTTCGACGCTCAGGTCTTAATCATGTTCCTGAGCGTCGAAACGCGTTGTTCTTCAAGCCATCCGACATATGCTGTACCTGCTGGTTTTTTATTTTATATTTAATAAATTGAATTTTTAATCAAGCTACTCCTGGCGCTGGAAATTTGCTGTTTTTCTCTACTTAAATACTAACACGTGCATTTATATTACTCAACAGTGTATCTCTCTCTCTCTCTCTTTCGCTACATATATATATATATACTAGCTGTTTTCAGCCAGCTAATGCTCGGCACGCCCATTCCTATGTAATTAACGCTGCTGGCGATTAATTAAACTAAAGTTAACAATGACAACATGTAATGTGCGGGGGGGGGGCGGAGCCGCATGTGGTAATGTGTGGGGGTGGAGCTGCATATTTAATGTGGGGGGTGGGATTAGTGAGTAACCAAGAGTAATCACAACGGCTCATATATATATATATATATATATATATATATATATAAAAAAACACAGTATATTTATATCATAGGGCACTGCCCACCTACTACACCAATACACATCCTATCTGTGGCTTTGTCTCCATCCTGCTGTTCAGCATCCAGCTCCACTCAGCTACCACAGACATAGCCTTGGTAGTGGCACCTGGTGGCTACCTGCAGCAAAAATCTATCCACACACACACAATCAGTGGCCCTGATGAAGAATCAGGTAACCACTTAGTCAAGCCCTCTTCGGATTAAACCCGGGCACCACTGACATACCGGCGTAGAGCATGACATTTTATTTCTGTGAATACAAAATTAATGAATAACGGCACTTCATGTTGACATTATATATTCCACCATCTTTCTAACAGTTCTTTTCAATTTGATTTTATTTACTTTTATATGACTATCTAGTTATGCAGAATTTGATCATCTGGGATTTTATCAAGTAATTGCAGGATTTAATGAATTTTACCGTTCACTGCCATCAATAGTAAGTACCAATTAACATTTTATCTCACCTCTAGATTCATAGTGCTCAATTCATGGAGTTTTCAGAGGTTGAGAATCACAATGACTTCTACACAGTTGAAGATGGTATAATTCACACGCAGGATCAGAGAGGAACGTATGTGATGTATGATGCTGCACTTGATGACTTAAAACAATTACAAGATCAGTTGTTGCTGTTAACAACTCTCTATATTGAGAAAGACCGAAGTAAGATATGCTATATTTATTGTGACTCCATTACAACTAATAATTAGTATTGCTTTTCTTATCAGTATGATATTCACAACTAGCAGATTACTTGCACAATCATTTCCAAGAAAAGCACAGTACAAAGTGATTGGGGAGATGGAAATAAGAACATGACCTATTGTGTAAATTTGCAATGGTTTTTATTTTCAGATTATGATCTTTCTAAAAAAAAATAAAAAAAAAAATAATAACGTGCAGTGTTTACAGTGGCCACTGGTTCTATTTTAGATTCATACTTCCTGTTCTTTCAGGAAGAGTTTACAGCAAGCTCCTTATCATCAGAGGCAGGATTACAATGTCAGGTAAGGGGTGCTTCACACACAGCGAGCTCGCTGCCGAGATCGCTGCTGAGTCACGCTTTTTGTGACGCAGCAGTGACCTCATTAGCGATCTCGCTGTGTGTGACAATGAGCAGCGATCTGGCCCCTGCTGCGAGATCGCTGCTCGTTACACACAGCCCTGGTTCGTTTTCTTCAAAGCCGCTCTCCCGCTGTGACACACAGATCGCTGTGTGTGACAGCGAGAGAGCGACAAATGAAGCGAGCAGGAGCCGGCATCTGACAGCTGAGGTAAGCTGTATCCAAGATAAACATCGGGTAACCAAGGTGGTTACCCGATATTTACCTTAGTTACGAGCCTCTGCAGCTCTCACGCTGCCTGTGCTGCCGGCTCCGGCTCTCTGCACATGTAGCTGCTGTACACATCGGGTTAATTGACCCGATGTGTACAGCAGCTAGGAGAGCAAGGAGCCAGCGCTAAGCAGTGTGCGCGGCTCCCTGCTCTCTGAACATGTAGCTGCATTACACATCGGGTTAATTAACCCGATGTGTACTGTAGCTATGGTAGGAGAGCAAGGAGCCAGCGCTCAGTGTGCGCGGCTCCCTGCTCCCTGCACACACAGCTGTGCGCTGGTAACTAATGTAAACATCGGGTAACCATACCCGATGTTTACCTTAGTTACCAGTCTCCGCAGCTTCCAGACGGCAGCTCCGTGCAAGCGCAGCGTCGCTTGCACGTCGCTGCTGGCTGGGGGCTGTTCACTGGTCGCTGGTGAGATCTGCCTGTTTGACAGCTCACCAGCGACCATGTAGCGATGCAGCAGCGATCCTGACCAGGTCAGATCGCTGGTCGGATCGCTGCTGCATCGCTAAGTGTGAAGGTACCCTTACACCTCTGTGCACAGCTGATAACATTATAGGTGCCAATCACAATAGGTGATGTCACACCTGACCCTGCTCCCTTCATATTGACCTTTTTACAAGCTCATAAAGGTCCAGCACAACTTACCAGCGATCCCAACAACGATAGGGATCGCTGGTAAGTTGCTAGGAGGTTGCTGGTGAGATGTCACACTGCGACACTCCAGCGATCCCACCAGCAACCTGACCTGGCAGGGATCGCTGGAGCGTCGCTACACGAGTTGCTGGTGATCTCACCAGCAACCAGTGACCAGCCCCCAGCGCCGCGTGGAAGATGCTGCGCTTGGTAACTAAGGCAAATATCGGGTAACCAACCCGATAATTACCTTGGTTACCAGCGCACGGAGCTACACGTGCAGAGAGCAGGGAGCAGCGCACACTGAGCGCTGGCTCCCTGCTCTCCTAGTTACAGCACACATCGGGTTAATTACCCGATGTGTGCTGCAGCTAAATGTGCACAGAGCAGGAGCCGGCACTGACAGTGAGAGTGGCGGAGGCTGGTAACAAAGGTAAATATCGGGTAACCAAGGACAGGGCTTCTTGGTTACCCGATGTTTACTGTGGTTACCAGCCTCCGCAGAAGCCGGCTCCTGCTGCCTGCACATTTAGTTGTTGCTGTCTCGCTGTCACACACAGCGATCTGTGCTTCACAGCGGGACAGCAACAACTAAAAAATGGCCCAGGACATTCAGCAACAACCAACGACCTCACAGCAGGGGCCAGGTTGTTGCTGGATGTCACACACAGCAACATCGCTAGCAACGTCACAAAAGTTGTTCGTTAGCAGCGATGTTGCTAGCGATGTTGCTTAGTGTGACGGGGCCTTTAGGCTGTGTGCACACGTTGCGTTTTTTACCGCGGAAACGCTGCGTTTTGAACCGCAGCGTTTCAGTGGCAAATTGCATGCGTTCAGCTTTCCCAGCAAAGTGTATGGGAAAGCTGAAAAATCAGTGCACACGCTGCGTTTCTAAATGCAGCGTTTTTGATGCCAAAAATCGGTGCGGAAAGAAAAGCAGCATGTCACTTCTTTTGTGCGTTGTGGCTGCGTTCTCTCCCCCATTGAAATCAATGATGTGGGGTCAGAACGCAGCTACACCGCAGTGACCTGCTTTTTTGTTGCGGTCCGCGGGCTTTGTCGGCACGCCAGAATGCAGGCATTTACCTGGAAGTGAGGTCAAGAGGTTTCCTGTTGACCTCACTTCCAGGCAAAGTTCAGGAAAGCCCCCGGTGTCGCCAAAGTGCCCCGACCCAACAAAATCCAACATGGCCGCGCGCACAGTAGCGCACCGGCCGCCCTGCTCCTATGTTATCTGTCGCATGTGCCTTGAGACATGCGACAGAAAAATGCACCCAGGCCCTGCCCGTTCACCCCAATTCCCCCCGGTGTCATACATACCTGTCCGGTCGCAGCGCTGATCCCCCGCGGCTCCCACCTCCTTCACAGCAGACGCCTGCCGGTCACATGTGCCGAGCAGCTGACAGCCAGCACTGTGTTCAGTGTGAGCTGTGCTGGCTGCTCGGCACTCTGCAGCTGTGACCCGGGGAGAGTGGGTGCAGATTTTTGCACCCACTCTCCTCAAATGGAGGGTCTGCCCTCCTAGAAAATGGGGGATACGTTCCCTGAACGTACCCCCATATTCTAGAAGGTCCAGAGCCGACGTGGGACATCCAAATGGATTTCTGCGGACCCATTTTTTTTTATTAAATTGGAGAACAAGGGAATGATTTGGGGAGTGTTTTTTCTAATAAAAAATTTTTTGTTGTCTTTTTTTGCTTTTTTTTACTGTCAATTAGTTATGTCGGGTGTCTGATAGACGCCGTGACATCACTAATTGCTGTGCTTGATGCCAGGTGACATTACACATCTGGTATCAACCCCATTTATTACCCCGTTTGCCAACGCACCAGGGCGCGGGATGAGTTGGGGCGAAGCACCAGGATTGGCGCATCTAATGGATGCGCCACTTCTGGGGCGGCTGTGGCCTGCTATTTTTAGGCTGGGAAGAGTCCAATAACCATGGCTCTTCCCACCCTGAGAATACCAGACCTCAGCTGTCAGCTTCACCTTGGCTGGTGATCTAATTTGGGGGGACCCCATGTTATTTTTTTTTTATTATTTTTATTTATAAATAAAAAAAAAAAACCTGGGGAGCCCTCCAAATTGATCACCAGACAAGATGAAGCTGCCAGCTGTGGTTTGCAGGCTACAGCTGTCTGCTTTACCCTGACTGGCTATCAAAAATAGGGGGGACCCCACGCCATTTTTTTTTTTGTTTTTGTGATAAAAACTAGGCTAGGCACCCTTTAGTGCCACATGAAAGGTACTAAAGGTGCCAGCTTAGAATATGCAGGGGGGGGTGGGACGTTGTATATATATTTGACCTCCATTGACGCTTTTTAGGCTGGATGCCCACAATCGGGGTTTGCAGCGTTTTGGGCGCATAATGTTTTCCCTACGTCCATGACGCTGCGTTGTGCAGTAGAAGCACAGTGGAAGGATTTTTAGAAATCTCATGCCCACTGTGCTTCTTTTCTCTGCAGCATAAACCGACCTGTGAAGCAGCTTCCCGAGCCTCAGCATGTAAATATATGCTGCGGAGACAAGAGTGTTCTCTGCAGGTAGAATAGAGCTCCACAGCAGCCTGAACCCAAATCGTGGGCATGGGCAGCTGCGTTCTCCCGTGGGAAACACTCACATCTCTGCAGGAAGGCTGACACTGTGTACTGGACGCCGTGTCGCTGGATCATGGCCACATAGCCCAACAGTGAGAATATTGTTGCTACAGCTACATTTTGGGGGAAGTAGCTGTGGATTCAAAATGATTAATATACTCCTGAATAAAATCCTTGAGGGGTGCAGATTCCAAAATGGGGTCACTAGGTACCCAAGTCTTAAAAAACGCACCTAAAAAAACGCATGAAAAACGCATGAAAAACGCATGCGTTTTCGATGCGTTGTTTCTCAAAAAGCATTGTTTACAATTCTCCCCTCTGCCAGAGGGTGCGTTTTTTTCCGCACGGAAAAAAAAGCAACGTGTGCACATACCCTTACTGTGTTCGCTCCACAGGTGTTTTCCAGAGACAAAATTGTCTCTGCACCTGTAGATGAATTCTCAAAGGGGTGTAATTGCCAAAATGTGGCCACTTCAGGTGGTTTCTACTTTTCTGGCACTAAAGCTGGGTTTACACACTGCAACATCGCAAAGGACATCGCTGTAACGTCACCGGTTTGGTGACGCAATAGCGACCTCCCTAAGTCTCTGCTAAGTCTCTGGTGAGCGTTCAAACAGGCAAACCTGGCCAACAACGCAACAGCGATCCGGACCTGCAGAGCGACCTAGCTGGTTGTTGGGGACGTTGATAAGCAGCCTTTTGAAAGGGAAGTTGCTAACAAAGTCGCTGCAAAGTCTTCACACACTGAAACTTCAGGCTGCACAGCGGGAAACAAAGGACCTAGGAATGGTCCTGAATGATTTGTAATGATTACAACTTCACAGCAGGGGCCGGGTCGCTGATAGGTTTCACACACTGCAACATCGCAAACAACATCGCTATTGCGCCACAAAACCGGTGACGTTACAGCGATGTCGTTTGAGATGTTGCAGTGTGTAAACCCAGCTTTAGGGGCTCTGCAAATGGAGTCCACAAAGTATTCTAGGATAATCTGTGCTCCAAAAGTTAAATGGTGCTTCTTCCCTCCCAAGCCCTGTTGTGCAGCCAAACAGTACTGTATAGTTAAAAGTGCGGTATTGCCACATTGAGGAAAAATTGTGCAATATATTATGGGACCTTTTTTTTACCTATTCCCCTTTTGACTATTGGAAATCTGGGGTTAAAACAACACTTTAGTGGTAAAAATGTAATTACTTTTTCTTCACTGCTCAATAGTATAAAATGTTGTGACAGACCTGTAGTGTCAATATGCTCACTGAACCCCTATATGAATTCATTGAGTGCTGCAGTTTATAAAATGGGGTCACCTGTTGGGGATTTCTGATATTCTGGCACCTTAGCGACTTTGCTAATATGACATGGCACCCCCAAACCACTCCAACTACATCTGAACACCGAGATTGAGCTCCTTCCCTTCTTCACGTTGTACTGTGCCTCAAAAGTAGTTTTCGACCACATCTGGCATTGTGGCATAGTCAGGAGAAATTGCACAACAAATTGTACAGCTTATTTATTTATGCTACCCTTGTGAAAATGAAATATTTGAGGGTTAAAGCAACATTTTTTGTAGTAAAAATGTATTTTTACAATTTCACGGAATTTTGTGATGCACATAGGGGTTCGAGGTGCTCGCTACACCTCTAAATCAATTCCTTGAGCAATCTAATTTCCAAAATGTTGTCACTTGTAGGGTGTTTCCACTGTTTAGGTACATCAGGGACTCTCCAAATGCAACATGAGGTCTGCTAATGATTATACCCAGTTTTGCGTTCAAAATCTCAAATGGTGCTCCTTCCCTTCTGAGCCGTGCCATGCGTCCAAACAGTACTTTTCCTCCACATGTGGGGTAACAGTATACTCATGAAAAATTGCACAACAAATTGTATGGTGCATTTTCTTCTGTTACCCCTATGAAACTGAAAGATTTAGGGTTAAAGCAACATTTGTGTAGTAAATATTTATCTTTTCATTTTCACTGCTCAACATAATAAAGTTCTGTTAAGCACCTGGGGGTTCAAGGTGTTCACCAAAGATCTAGAAAAATTCCTTGAGGGGTCTAGTTTCCAATTTAGGGGTTACTTGTGAGTGTTTCCACTGTTTAGGCACATCACAGGCTCTGCAAATACAGCATGGATTCACTATCAATTCCAGCCAATTTTGCGCTCTAAAATTCGATTGGCTCTCCTTCCCTTTCAAGCCCTGACGTGCACACAAACAGTAGTTTTCCACAACATAAGGGGTATCTGCGTACTCAGGAGAAGTTGCACAGCAAATTGTACAGTGCCCTTTTTCCAGTTGCCCTTGTTAAAATGCAAAATTGAGGCTAAAGTAACATTTTTGTTGTAAAAAGTAAAATTTTCATTTTTTTTCATTCCACATCGCTTTATTTCCTGTAAAGCACCTAAACTGTTAATAAACTTCTTGAATGTGATTTTGAACAGTTTGAGGGGTGCAGTTTTTAGAATGGAGTCACTTTTGGGTATTTTCTGTCACCCAGAGCCCTACATACATTTTGTGCTAAATTTCCATTATTTTCACAAATAAAGGCAAAAAATATTATTTACCACTATCATGGGGTACAATATGTCACAAAATAACCTTTTAAGAACCACTGGGATCCGTTGAAGCGTTCCAGAGTTATAACCTCATAAACTGATACTGGTGAGAATTGTAAAAATTCGCCTGGTCATGACAGGATGGGGGTTGAAGGGGTTAATTTATGCAATGTTTTGGTTCCTGTCTGGGGCCTTCAACTTTTGTGGAGTGGTAAAATTGTGAAGGGCAATTTGTGCATAAATCTCCCAAGATCCGGTTTCCGTGTTTACATAGTGAAGGGGGTGGTGGAACATGTTTTCCCATTTTCATTTTAAAAATATCCAGTTTGATCCGTTTCACTGATGACATTAAATGTTG